>NC_069505.1:239151901-239366901 GCF_027579735.1 Bombina bombina | reverse complement strand
GAGTATTACAAATATAAACTTCAGACTAAAACTTTACATTAACACAACTGTTTGTCAAATTTTTAAGCAGCAGAGGAACAGTTTTATAATTAAAACAAAACAAAACAAAAACAAAACCTGTTTGAAAAGAGGTAGAACTAGAAAGAGTTAGACTATCACTGTTAATAACATTCTGTTATTCACTTCTTTCAGAAACTTTGCATTGAAATGCAAAAATCTCAACATGTCCACATGCTTCTGGCTAAGGCTGGTTCTCTGTTTGCAGCTATATTTCCTGCAGCAGAGAAAAGGCACTAAGATGGTGTTGAGGTGCTTGAGATGTTTAAGTAGGGTTTTGCCAATTTCACCAAAGTGGGATATTTATCTTTGTTAGCTCTTCACCAATGCAAAGGGGTTTTCACCTTGGCAAGGGGCCTCTCAATAAAGTAACCCTTGACTTCATTCTTACATAAAATATATCTATATGCAATGGTAAATAACCAGCTATAATGTTAGGGGGAAATATCTAGTCTGCTCTAAAAATAACAGATATATACATATAGGTTGAATCTGGTACATATTATCACAATATATTAAAAATATAAAAAAACAAATCAAACGCGCTAAGGACTATATATCAATAACAGGACAAAGCCTTACACATTTATTTTTACAGTACTTATAATCAGCAATAACAAGCAATACGCTAATAATTGTGCAAACAGATAATAGTTCACATCAATTTAAATAACTCCCATCAGTCTAGGGGCAAGGTGTAAACAACAAGCTCAGCACTATATTATGCAAAGCATAGTTCCAAATCACCAGATTTAATATAAACAATCCAAATGATGACTATTATATCTGGGTTGCACATAAGCCTGGGGTAGTTGTTTAACGTATACTGTCCTGAAAATGTGAAAATTAGAAGTCGGTAGATGTCCTTTAGGCTAAAGACATAACCATAAAACACAATACCATATGCAGGAGTTCATTGGAGTGAAGCAGCTGGTGTTGTGCACAGACCAACTAATTGCAAAACAACTAATCGATTAATCGATTATGAGATTCGTTGACAACTATTTTCATAATCGATTATTATCGATTATGACGATTAGTTGTTGCAGCTCTATATTAAATAACTTATTCCTATTTAAAGCTAAATACTTACCTGTAAAATAAACCCTAATATAGCTACAATATAACAAATAATTACATTGTAGCTATTTTAGGATTAATATTTATTTTACAGGCAACTTTGTAATTATTTTAACCAGGTACAATAGCTATTAAATAGTTAAGAACTATTTAATAGTTACCTAGTTAAAATAATTACAAAATTACCTGTAAAATAAATCCTAACCTAAGTTACAATTAAACCTAACACTACACTATCAATAAATTAATTAAATAAAATACCTACAATTACCTACAATTAAACCTAACACTACACTATCAATAAATTAATTAAATACAATACCTACAATTATCTACAATTAAATAAACTAACTAAAGTACAAAAAATAAAAAAGAACTAAGTTACAAAAAATAAAAAATATTTACAAACATAAGAAAAATCTTACAACAATTTTAAACTAATTACACCTACTCTAAGCCCCCTAATAAAATAACAAAGCCCCCCAAAATAAAAAAATGCCCTACCCTATTCTAAATTACAAAAGTTCAAAGCTCTTTTACCTTACCAGCCCTGAACAGGGCCCTTTGCGGGGCATGCCCCAAGAAATTCAGCTCTTTTGCCTGTAAAAAAACACATACAATACCCCCCCCCCAACATTACAACCCACCACCCACATACCCCTAATCTAACCCAAAACCCCCCTTAAATAAACCTAACACTAAGCCCCTGAAGATCTTCCTACCTTGTCTTCACCATACCAGGTTCACCGATCGGTCCCAGAGTCTTGATCCAAGCCCAAGCGGGGGGCTGAAGAGTGATGTCCATCCTCGGGCTGAAGTCTGGATCCAAGCGGCGGCTGAAGAAATCCATCATCGGGCTGAAGTCGGAAGTCCATCATCGGGATGAAGTCTTCTATCAAGCCGCATCTTCAATCTTCTTTCTTCTGGAGCGGAGCCATCTTCTTCCAAGCCGACGCGGAACATCCTCTTCAACCGACGACTAGACGACGAATGACGGTTCCTTTAAGGGACGTCATCCAAGATGGCGTCCCTCGAATTCCGATTGGCTGATAGGATTCTATCAGCCAATCGGAATTAAGGTAGGAATATTCTGATTGGCTGATGGAATCAGCCAATCAGAATCAAGTTCAATACGATTGGCTGATCCGATCAGCCAATCAGATTGAGCTCGCATTCTATTGGCTGTTCCGATCAGCCAATAGAATGCGAGCTCAATCTGATTGGCTGATTGGATCAGCCAATCGGATTGAACTTGATTCTGATTGGCTGATTCCATCAGCCAATCAGAATATTCCTACCTTAATTCCGATTGGCTGATAGAATCCTATCAGCCAATCGGAATTCAAGGGACGCCATCTTGGATGACGGTCCCTTAAAGGAACCGTCATTCGTCGTCTAGTCGTCAGTTGAAGAGGATGTTCCGCGTCGGCTTGGAAGAAGATGGCTCCGCTCCAGAAGAAAGAAGATTGAAGATGCGGCTTGATAGAAGACTTCATCCCGATGATGGACTTCCGACTTCAGCCCGATGATGGATTTCTTCAGCCGCCGCTTGGATCCAGACTTCAGCCCGAGGATGGACATCACTCTTCAGCCCCCCGCTTGGGCTTGGATCAAGACTCTGGACCGATCGGTGAATCTGGTATGGTGAAGACAAGGTAGGAAGATCTTCAGGGGCTTAGTGTTAGGTTTATTTAAGGGGGGTTTGGGTTAGATTAGGGGTATGTGGGTGGTGGGTTGTAATGTTGGGGGGGGGGTATTGTATGTGTTTTTTTTTACAGGCAAAAGAGCTGAATTTCTTGGGGCATGCCCCGCAAAGGGCCCTGTTCAGGGCTGGTAAGGTAAAAGAGCTTTGAACTTTTGTAATTTAGAATAGGGTAGGGCATTTTTTATTTTGGGGGGCTTTGTTATTTTATTAGGGGGCTTAGAGTAGGTGTAATTAGTTTAAAATTGTTGTAAGATTTTTCTTATGTTTGTAAATATTTTTTTATTTTTTGTAACTTAGTTCTTTTTTATTTTTTGTACTTTAGTTAGTTTATTTAATTGTAGATAATTGTAGGTATTGTATTTAATTAATTTATTGATAGTGTAGTGTTAGGTTTAATTGTAGGTAATTGTAGGTATTTTATTTAATTAATTTTTTGATAGTGTAGTGTTAGGTTTAATTGTAACTTAGGTTAGGATTTATTTTACAGGTAATTTTGTAATTATTTTAACTAGGTAACTATTAAATAGTTCTTAACTATTTAATAGCTATTGTACCTGGTTAAAATAATTACAAAGTTGCCTGTAAAATAAATATTAATCCTAAAATAGCTTCAATGTAATTATTATTTATATTGTAGCTACATTAGGGTTTATTTTACAGGTAAGTATTTAGCTTTAAATAGGAATAAGTTATTTAATAAGAGTTAATTTATTTCGTTAGAATAAAATTATATTTAATTTAGGGGGGTGTTAGGGTTAGGGTTAGACTTAGGGGTTAATGTTTGAAGTTAGGTGTCGGCGATGTTAGGGAGGGCAGATTAGGGGTTAATACTATTTATTATAGGGTTAGTGAGGCGGATTAGGGGTTAATAACTTTATTATAATAGCGGTGCGGTCCGCTCGGCAGATTAGGGGTTAATAAGTGTAGGCAGGTGGAGGTGACGTTGTGGGGGGCAGATTAGGGGTTAATAAATATAATATAGGGGTCGGCGGTGTTAGGGACAGCAGATTAGGGGTACATAGGGATAATGTAAGTAGCGGCGGTTTACGGAGCAGCAGATTAGGGGTTAATAATAAGATGCAGGGGTCAGCGATAGCGGGGGCGGCAGATTAGGGGTTAATAAGTGTAAGGTTAGGGGTGTTTAGACTCGGGGTACATGTTAGGGTGTTAGGTGCAGACGTAGGAAGTGTTTCCCCATAGCAAACAATGGGGCTGCGTTAGGAGCTGAACGCGGCTTTTTTGCAGGTGTTAGGTTTTTTTTCAGCTCAAACAGCCCCATTGTTTCCTATGGGGGAATCATGCACGAGCACGTTTTTGAGGCTGGCCGCGTCCGTAAGCAACTCTGGTATCGAGAGTTGCAGTGGCGTTAAATATGCCTGTACGCTCCCTTTTTGGAGCCTAACGCAGCCATTTTGTGGACTCTCAATACCAGAGTTATTTTAGAGGTGCGGCCAGAAAAAAGCCAGCGTTAGCTACGCGGGTCGTTACCGACAAAACTCTAAATCCAGGCGTTAGTAATTACATAAACAGTCTGTTGGTGATACAGAGTATTTCTCAGTTTTATTGTAAGCTTTGTACAATAATTTTAGTGCATCATTTCACTGTTATTTGCAAGACAAACAATCACATGTATGAAGCTCAATCGTTCACAATTTAATGGTAATTGACACTATGGGGAATATCTATCAAGCTCCGTATGGAGCTTGAATCCTTGTGTTTCTGGCGAGCCTTCAAGACCGCTGCTCCATAACCAGTACACCTGATCTGAGAAGGCGGACAGACATCGCCGCAATTCAACCCGATCGAATACGATCGGGTTGATTGACTACCCCCTGCTAGTGGCCGATTGGCTGCGAATCTGCAGGGGGCTGCGTTGCACCAGCAGTTCACAAGAGCTGCTGGTGCAATGCTGAATGCTCTCCACATTCAGCGAGGTCTTTCGGACATGATCCACAATGTGGGATCATGTCTGACAGGCCTTTCATAAATAGGCCCCAATTACTATTTTTAAATTGATATTTATCTTGTATTTTCATTTTCATATTGTAAGGTTATAAGCACCACAACATGTCACAAACAGCTCTGGATCTGTGCAATAATACTTGTGCATCATTTAACCATGTTGTTTGCAAGATAAACAATCACTAAATAAGGGCACCAGCATATTTCACCATCAGATACCCCCAGGTACTCACATGTTACAGAGAACATGAGCACAGCAGAGAATTATACACAAATATTATATATAAATGTGTTGTTACAGTGCACAGTATTTACACTTAGTACTCACATGTACAGCCTGTTACTGATACAGAGTCTCCCTCAGTCTCATTGTAAGCTCTTGCGGTTACAGTGAATGTGTATGTCTTCCCTGGGGTCAGATTACTGATTGTAGCAGATTCACTTTGCACTATTGTAGAGGACACGTCTGTCTGTACTTTGTAAGTATAATTATTGTTATATTCATAAGTTTTACTCCAATTCAGGGTAATAGAATCTGTTTTACTAGAAATTATTAGATTGTTCACTGCAGATGGTCCTGTTAAATAAAAGAATGAATGAAAGAATGAATGAATGAAAAAAATTTATACATTTATGCTAGGCTTAATAATAAAGTTTTAATTAGAACTATTTTTGTTGTTATTTGTTTGATTTTTCAGATTAGATACACATACTATAAATATACAGGGTATTCTACATAACATACAATCTGACATATTAGTTATAGAGAGTAGATTCTGATCACCATTCCCTGCAAGACGCTATGTGACACTGTCACTTTCCCAAATGGTGATCTCTGGATTTTTTTGGAAAATCATGAGAGAGGAATAAAAAGTTTTATGGCTTAAAAGGACATGAAATTAAGAATAAAACTTTCATGGTGCATCTCTGCTCTAGTGATAAAAATGTAAATTTTTAAATTAAGGTTTATTTGCAATTTAATAATATAGTAATTATTAAGGAATTTAAATAAAATTCATGACAAATAGCACCAGAACTTACTTGTGGTGACTTTGCTTATAACAGCTGAGCTCTGATACTGACAGTCTGCGACGGTGATTACCGTTATTGTGTATTTAGTGCCGGAGCTGAGGTTCTGAAGGATGACGTTTGTGTTGTTGCTTGAGACAGTCCCGTTGCCTAAAGCGTTGCTATAAGTTATATTAAAACTCTTTGTCACATTGGTCATGTTTATTGGGTTTCCCCAGGATAATAAGATGATGTTTGTTCCTTTGGAGATGAAGTATATGGAGCCTGGTGGTGTTGGGTCTGTGACACATTGTCCAATAATAATGAGATATCAATACATGTGAACTATATACAGTTTTACCCATGCAATACAATGCTTGATTTTATTATTTATGTATTTTTTAAATTCTTTTAAAGACTGGAACATTTCATATAGTGTAAAAACTAATACATAATTCCCAGTTGTGTAATGCAAAATTAAATACAGAAATACATAGATGTGTGGAATTCAATTTAACAAATTGGTAAAATTATTAAAGCTTAGCTGTATATGAAGACTACTACTCCATTAGAAGAAGGATATAACCTTCAGCTGTCTATAAAATAGGTGTATAACCCCAGTTATACCTGTTTTAGTGTTATATAAATGTTGCACCACAACAAATAACAAACAGCAATAATACTTGTGTCTGATCATTTACCTTGTTGTTTGCAAGATAAACAATTCATTTTATGTAACTAAATGGTTCTTAATTTAATGGTTGGTTATATTTAAGTACAGTATGTATTGTTGTTTATTCAATTAATGTTGTTAAAATTGGTATTTACATTGTGGTTCTTCATGTGAAAAGTTTGTACACTCCAGGTACACAACATCAACTACACATGTGTAAGTAAATTATCATCTCCGGCTTTCATCCCACTTGCACTAAATAAGGGCACCAGCATATTTCACCATCAGATACCACCAGGTACTCACATGTTACAGAGAACATGAGCACAGCAGAGAATTATACACAATTATTATATATAAATGTGTTGTTACAGTGCACAGTATTTACACTTAGTACTCACATGTACAGCCTGTTACTGATACAGAGTCTCCCTCAGTCTCATTGTAAGCTCTTGCGGTTACAGTAAATGTGTATGTCTTCCCTGGGGTCAGATTACTGATTGTAGCAGATTCACTTTGCACTATTGTAGAGGACACGTCTGTCTGTACTTTGTAAGTATAATTATTGTTATATTCATAAGGTTTACTCCAATTCAGGGTAATAGAATCTGTTTTACTAGAAATTGTTACATTGTTCACTGCATATGGTCCTGTTAAATAAATAAACAAATAGATATATATTTGTAAAATGTATACACTTACGCTAGGCTTAATATTACGGTTTAAGTAGAACATCTAGGGTTTTTTTCAGATTAGATACAAACATACAGGGTATTCTACATAACATACAATCTGACATATTAGTTATAGAGAGTAGATTCTGATCACCATTCCCTGCAAGACGCTATGTGACACTGTCACTTTCCCATATGGTGATCTCTGGACTTTTTTGAAAATCACAAAAGAAGAATGATGTTTTATGGCTTAAAAGGAAATTAAAGTTGAATTTAAACTATCATGGTGCATTTCTCTTCTAGTGATAAATTATTTTTATGATTAAGGTAAATTTGCAGTAAAATAATATGATCATTATTAAGGAATTTAAATAAAATATATAAAAAAACATAGTACCAGAACTTACTTGTGGTGACTTGGCTATTAACAGATGAGCTCTTATATTGACAGGCTGCGACGGTGACTACAGTTATTGTGTATTTAGTGCCAGAGCTGAGGTTCTGAAGGGTGACGTTTGTGTTGTTGCTTGAGACAGTCCCATTGCCTAAAGCGTTGCTATAAGTTATATTAAAACTCTTTGTCATATGGGTCATGTTTATTGGGTCTCCCCAGGATAATGAGATGCTGTTTGTTCCATTGGAGATGAAGTATATGGAGCCTGGTGGTGTTGGGTCTGTGACACATTGTACAATAATAATGAGATATCAGTACATGTGAACTATATACAATATCTGCTGTTTAATACAATGCTTGATTTTTTTATTTTTTTTTAATTAACTTTTTTTAAAGACTGGAACATTTCATATAGTGTAAAAACTAATAAATAATTCCCAGTTTTGTAATATAAAATTAAATACAGAAATACATAGATGTGTGGAATTCAATTTAACAAATAGGTAAAACTATTGAAGCTTAGCTGTATATGACGACTTCTACATTAGAAGAAGATATAACCTTCAGCTGTGTATAAAATAGGTGTATAACCACAGTTATACCTGTTTTAGTGTTATATAAATGTTGCACCACAACAAATAACAAACAACAATAATAATTGTGTCTGATCATTTACCTTGTTGTTTGCAAGATAAACAATTCATTTTATGTAACTAAATGGTTCTTAATTTAATGGTTGGTTATATATTTAAGTACAGTATGTATTGTTGTTAATTCAATTAATATTGTTAAAATTGGTATTTACATTGTGGTCCTTCATGTGAAAAGTTTGTACACTCCAGGTACACAACATCAACTACACATGTGTAAGTAAATGATCATCTCCGGCTTTCATCCCACTTGCACTAAATAAGGGCACCAGCATATTTCACCATCAGATACCACCAGGTACTCACATGTTGCAGAGAACATGAGCATAGCAGAGAATTATACACAAATATTATATATAAATGTGTTGTTACAGTGCACAGTATTTACACTTAGTACTCACATGTACAGCCTGTTACTGATACAGAGTCTCCCTCAGTCTCATTGTAAGCTCTTGTGGTTACAGTGAATGTGTATGTCTTCCCTGGGGTCAGATTACTGATTGTAGCAGATTCACTTTGCACTATTGTAGAGGACACGTCTGTCTGTACTTTGTAAGTATAATTACTGTTATATTCATAAGGTTTACTCCAATTCAGGGTAATAGAATCTGTTTTACTAGAAATTGTTAGATTGTTCACTGCATATGGTCCTGTTAAATAAATAAACAAATAAATATATATTTGTAAAATGTATACACTTACGCTAGGCTTAATATTACGGTTTAAGTAGAACATCTAGGGTTTTTTTCAGATTAGATACAAACATACAGGGTATTCTACATAACATACAATCTGACATATTAGTTATAGAGAGTAGATTCTGATCACCATTTCCTGCAAGACGCTATGTGACACTGTCACTTTCCCATATGGTGATCTCAGGACTTTTTTGAAAATCACAAAAGAAGAATGATAAGTTTTATGGCTTAAAAGGAAATTAAATTTGAATTTAAACTATCATGGTGCATTTCTCTTCTAGTGACAAATTATTTTTATGATTAAGGTAAATTTGCAGTAAAATAATATGATCATTATTAAGGAATTTAAATAAAATATATAAAAAAACATAGTACCAGAACTTACTTGTGGTGACTTGGCTATTAACAGATGAGCTCTTATATTGACAGTCTGCGACGGTGACTACCGTTATTGTGTATTTAATGCCAGAGCTGAGGTTCTGAAGGGTGACGTTTGTGTTGTTGCTTGAGACAGTCCCGTTGCCTAAAGCGTTGCTATAAGTTATATTAAAACTCTTTGTCACATTGGTCATGTTTATTGGGTCTCCCCAGGATATTGAGATGCTGTTTTTTCCATTGGAGATTAAGTATATGGAGCCTGGTGGTGTTGGGTCTGTGACACATTGTACAATAATAATGAGATATCAGTAAATGTGGACTATATACAATATATGCTGTTTAATACAATGCTTGATTTTTTATTTATTTTTTTAAATAAAAATTTTTTAAAGACTGGAACATTTCATATAGTGTAAAAACTAATAAATAATTCCCAGTTTTGTAATATAAAATTAATTACAGAAATACATAGATGTGTGGAATTCAATTTAACAAACAGGTAAAACTATTGAAGCTTAGCTGTATATGACCACTTCTACTCTATTAGAAGAAGGATATAACCTTCAGCTGTGTATAAAATAGGTGTATAACCACAGTTATACCTGTTTTAGTGTTATATAAATGTTGCACCACAACAAATAACAAACAGCAATAATACTTGTGTCTGATCATTTACCTTGTTGTTTGCAAGATAAACAATTCATTTTATGTAACTAAATGGTTCTTAATTTAATGGTTAGTTATATATAAGTACAGTATGTATTGTTGTTAATTCAATTAATATTGTTATAATTGGTATTTACATTGTAGTTCTTCATGTGAAATTTTGTACACTCCAGGTACACAACATCAACTACACATGTGTAAGTAAATTATCATCTCCGGCTTTCATCCCACTTGCACTAAATAAGGGCACCAGCATATTTCACCATCAGATACCACCAGGTAGTCACATGTTACATAGAACATGAGCACAGCAGAGAATTATACACAATTATTATATATAAATGTGTTGTTACAGTGCACAGTATTTACACTTAGTACTCACATGTACAGCCTGTTACTGATACAGAGTCTCCCTCAGTCTCATTGTAAGCTCTTGCGGTTACAGTAAATGTGTATGTCTTCCCTGGGGTCAGATTACTGATTGTAGCAGATTCACTTTGCACTATTGTAGAGGACACGTCTGTCTGTACTTTGTAAGTATAATTATTGTTATATTCATAAGGTTTACTCCAATTCAGGGTAATAGAATCTGTTTTACTAGAAATTGTTACATTGTTCACTGCATATGGTCCTGTTAAATAAATAAACAAATAAAAATATATATGTAAAATGTATACACTTACGCTAGGCTTAATATTACGGTTTAAGTAGAACATCTAGTTTTTTTTTCAGATTAGATACAAACATACAGGGTATTCTACATAACATACAATCTGACATATTAGTTATAGAGAGTAGATTCTGATCACCATTCCCTGCAAGACGCTATGTGACACTGTCACTTTCCCATATGGTGATCTCTGGACTTTTTTGAAAATCACAAAAGAAGAATGATAAGTTTTATGGCTTAAAAGGAAATGAAATTTGAATTTAAACTATCAAGGTGCATTTCTCTTCTAGTGACAAATTATTTTTATGATTAAGGTAAATTTGCAGTAAAATAATATGATCATTATTAAGGAAATTAAATAAAATATATAAAAAACATAGCACCATAACTTACTTGTGGTGACTTCGCTATTAACAGGTGAGCTCCGATACTGACAGTCTGCGAAGGTGACTACCGTTATTGTGTATTTAGTGCCAGAGCTGAGGTTCTGAAGGGTGACATTTGTGTTGTTGCTTGAGACAGTCCCATTGCCTAAAGCGTTGCTATAAGTTATATTAAAACTCTTTGTCACATTGGTCATGTTTATTGGGTCTCCCCAGGATAATGAGATGCTGTTTGTTCCATTGGAGATGAAGTATATGGAG
This sequence comes from Bombina bombina, assembly GCF_027579735.1. Taxonomy (NCBI): domain Eukaryota; kingdom Metazoa; phylum Chordata; class Amphibia; order Anura; family Bombinatoridae; genus Bombina; species Bombina bombina. The sequence goes on along the minus strand of NC_069505.1, from coordinate 239,355,642 downwards.
CCTGGTGGTGTTGGGTCTGTGACACATTGTACAATAATAATGAGATATCAGTACATGTGAACTATATACAATATCTGCTGTTTAATACAATGCTTGATTTTTTTAGATTTTTTTTATTTAAGTTTTTTTAAAGACTGGAACATTTCATATAGTGTAAAAACTAATACATAATTCCCAGTTTTGTAATATAAAATTAAATACAGAAATACATAGATGTGTGAAATTCAATTTAACAAACAGGTAAAACTATTGAAGCTTAGCTGTATATGATGACTTCTACACTATTAGAAGAAGGATATAACCTTCAGCTGTGTATAAAATAGGTGTATAACCACAGTTATACCTGTTTTAGTGTTATATAAATGTTGCACCACAACAAATAACAAACAGCAATAATACTTGTGTCTGATCATTTACCTTGTTGTTTGCAAGATAAACAATTCATTTTATGTAACTAAATTATTCTTAATTTGATGGTTGGTTATATATAAGTACAGTATGTATTGTTGTTAATTCAATTAATATTGTTATAATTGGTATTTACATTGTGGTTCTTCATGTGAAAATTTTGTACACTCCAGGTACACAACATCAACTACACATGTGTAAGTAAATGATCATCTCCGGCTTTCATCCCACTTGCACTAAATAAGGGCACCAGCATATTTCACCATCAGATACCACCAGGTACTCACATGATACAGAGAACATGAGCACAGCAGAGAATTATTACACAATTATTATATATAAATGTGTTGTTACAGTGCACAGTATTTACACTTAGTACTCACATGTACAGCCTGTTACTGATACAGAGTCTCCCTCAGTCTCATTGTAAGCTCTTGCGGTTACAGTGAATGTGTATGTCTTCCCTGGGGTCAGATTACTGATTGTAGCAGATTCACTTTGCACTATTGTAGAGGACACGTCTGTCTGTACTTTGTAAGTATAATTATTGTTATATTCATACGGTTTACTCCAATTCAGGGTAATAGAATCTGTTTTACTAGAAATTGTTAGATTGTTCACTGCATATGGTCCTGTTAAATAAATAAACAAATAAATATATATATGTAAAATGTATACACTTACTCTAGGCTTAATATTACGGTTTAAGTAAATAAACAAATTAGGTTTTTAGTTTTTTTTTTCCAGATTAGATACAAACATACAGGGTATTCTACATAACATACAATCTGACATATTAGTTATAGAGAGTAGATGCTGATCACCATTCCCTGCAAGACGCTTTGTGACACTGTGACTTTCCCAAATGGTGTTCTCTGGACTTTTTTGCAAATCACAAGAGAGGAATGATAAGTTTTATGGCTTAAAAGGAAATGAAAGTTGAATTTAAACTTTCATAGTTCATTTCTCTTCTAGTGGTAAATTATTTTTATGATTAAGGTCTATTTGCAGTTAAATATTAAGCTAATTATTAAGGAAATTAAATAAAATATATACAAAACATAGCACCATAACTTACTTGTGGTGACTTCGCTATTAACAGGTGAGCTCTGATACTGACAGTCTGCGACGGTGACTACCGTTATTGTGTATTTAGTGCCAGAGCTGAGGTTCTGAAGGGTGACGTTTGTGTTGTTGCTTGAGGCAGTCCCATTGCCTAAAGTGCTGCTATAAGTTATATTAAAACTCTTTGTCACATTGGTCATGTTTATTGGGGCTCCCCAGGATAATGAGATGCTGTTTGTTCCATTGGAGATGAAGTATATGGAGCCTGGTGGTGTTGGGTCTGTGACACATTGTACAATAATAATGAGATATCAGTACATGTGAACTATATACAATATCTGCTGTTTAATACAATGCTTGATTTTTTTAAAAAAAAAATTATTTAAGTTTTTTTAAAGACTGGAACATTTCATATAGTGTAAAAACTAATAAATAATTCCCAGTTTTGTAATATAAAATTAAATACAGAAATACATAGATGTGTGAAATTCAATTTAACAAATAAGTAAAACTATTGAAGCTTAGCTGTATATGACGACTTCTACATTAGAAGAAGGATATAACCTTCAGCTGTGTATAAAATAGGTGTATAACCCCAGTTATACCTGTTTTAGTGTTATATAAATGTTGCACCACAACAAATATCAAACAGCAATAATACTTGTGTATGATCATTTACCTTGTTGTTTGCAAGATAAACAATTCATTTTATGTAACTAAATGGTTCTTAATTTAATGGTTGGTTATATTTAAGTACAGTATGTATTGTTGTTAATTCAATTAATATTGTTATAATTGGTATTTACATTGTGGTTCTTCATGTGAAATTTTGTACACTCCAGGTACACAACATCAACTACACATGTGTAAGTAAATTATCATCTCCGGCTTTCATCCCACTTGCACTAAATAAGGGCACCAGCATATTTCACCATCAGATACCACCAGGTACTCACATGTTACAGAGAACATGAGCACAGCAGAGAATTATACACAATTATTATATATAAATGTGTTGTTACAGTGCACAGTATTTACACTTAGTACTCACATGTACAGCCTGTTACTGATACAGAGTCTCCCTCAGTCTCATTGTAAGCTCTTGCGGTTACAGTGAATGTGTATGTCTTCCCTGGGGTCAGATTACTGATTGTAGCAGATTCACTTTGCACTATTGTAGAGGACACGTCTGTCTGTACTTTGTAAGTATAATTATTGTTATATTCATAAGGTTTACTCCAATTCAGGGTAATAGAATCTGTTTTACTAGAAATTGTTACATTGTTCACTGCATATGGTCCTGTTAAATAAATAAACAAATAAATATATATATGTAAAATGTATACACTTACGCTAGGCTTAATATTACGGTTTAAGTAGAAAATCTAGTTTTTTTTTCCAGATTAGATACAAACATACAGGGTATTCTACATAACATACAATCTGACATATTAGTTATAGAGAGGAGATGCTGATCACCATTCCCTGCAAGACGCTATGTGACACTGTCACTTTCCCATATGGTGATCTCTGGACTTTTTTGAAAATCACAGAAGAAGAATTATAAGTTTTATGGCTTTAAAGGAAATGAAATTTGAATTTAAACTATAAAGGTGCATTTCTCTTCTATTGACAAATTATTTTTATGATTAAGGTAAATTTGCAGTAAAATAATATGATCATTATTAAGGAAATTAAATAAAATATATAAAAAACATAGCACCATAACTTACTTGTGGTGACTTCGCTATTAACAGGTGAGCTCTGATACTGACAGTCTGCGAAGGTGACTACCGTTATTGTGTATTTAGTGCCAGAGCTGAGGTTCTGAAGGGTGACATTTGTGTTGTTGCTTGAGACAGTCCCGTTGCCTAAAGCGTTGCTATAAGTTATATTAAAACTCTTTGTCACATTGGTCATGTTTATTGGGTCTCCCCAGGATAATGAGATGCTGTTTGTTCCATTGGAGATGAAGTATATGGAGCCTGGTGGTGTTGGGTCTGTGACACATTGTACAATAATAATGAGATATCAGTACATGTGAACTATATACAATATCTGCTGTTTAATACAATGCTTGATTTTTTTAGATTTTTTTTATTTAAGTTTTTTTAAAGACTGGAATATTTCATATAGTGTAAAAACTAATAAATAATTCCCAGTTTTGTAATATAAAATTAAATACAGAAATACATAGATGTGTGAAATTCAATTTAACAAACAGGTAAAACTATTGAAGCTTAGCTGTATATGACGACTTCTACTCTATTAGAAGAAGGATATAACCTTCAGCTGTGTATAAAATAGGTGTATAACCACAGTTATACCTGTTTTAGTGTTATATAAATGTTGCACCACAACAAATAACAAACAGCAATAATACTTGTGTCTGATCATTTACCTTGTTGTTTGCAAGATAAACAATTCTTTTTATGTAACTAAATTATTCTTAATTTAATGGTTGGTTATATATAAGTACAGTATGTATTGTTGTTAATTCAATTAATATTGTTATAATTGGTATTTACATTGTGGTTCTTCATGTGAAAATTTTGTACACTCCAGGTACACAACATCAACTACACATGTGTAAGTAAATGATCATCTCCGGCTTTCATCCCATTTGCACTAAATAAGGGCACCAGCATATTTCACCATCAGATACCACCAGGTACTCACATGATACAGAGAACATGAGCACAGCAGAGAATTATTACACAATTATTATATATAAATGTGTTGTTACAGTGCAGTATTTACACTTAGTACTCACATGTACAGCCTGTTACTGATACAGAGTCTCCCTCAGACTCATTGTAAGCTCTTGCGGTTACAGTGAATGTGTATGTCTTCCCTGGGGTCAGATTACTGATTGTAGCAGATTCACTTTGCACTATTGTAGAGGACACGTCTGTCTGTACTTTGTAAGTATAATTATTGTTATATTCATACGGTTTACTCCAATTCAGGGTAATAGAATCTGTTTTACTAGAAATTGTTACATTGTTCACTGCATATGGTCCTGTTAAATAAATAAACAAATAAATATATATATGTAAAATGTATACACTTACGCTAGGCTTAATATTACGGTTTAAGTAGAACATCTAGTTTTTTTTTCAGATTAGATACAAACATACAGGGTATTCTACATAACATACAATCTGACATATTAGTTATAGAGAGTAGATTCTGATCACCATTCCCTGCAAGACGCTATGTGACACTGTCACTTTCCCATATGGTGATCTCTGGACTTTTTTGAAAATCACAAAAGAAGAATGATAAGTTTTATGGCTTAAAAGGAAATGAAATTTGAATTTAAACTATCAAGGTACATTTCTCTTCTAGTGACAAATTATTTTTATGATTAAGGTAAATTTGCAGTAAAATAATATGATCATTATTAAGGAAATTAAATAAAATATATAAAAAACATAGCACCATAACTTACTTGTGGTGACTTCGCTATTAACATTTGAGCTCTGATACTGACAGTCTGCGAAGGTGACTACCGTTATTGTGTATTTAGTGCCAGAGCTGAGGTTCTGAAGGGTGACATTTGTGTTGTTGCTTGAGACAGTCCCGTTGCCTAAAGCGTTGCTATAAGTTATATTAAAACTCTTTGTCACATTGGTCATGTTTATTGGGTCTCCCCAGGATAATGAGATGCTGTTTGTTCCATTGGAGATGAAGTATATGGAGCCTGGTGGTGTTGGGTCTGTGACACATTGTACAATAATAATGAGATATCAGTACATGTGAACTATATACAATATCTGCTGTTTAATACAATGCTTGATTTTTTTTAGATTTTTTTTATTTAAGTTTTTTTAAAGACTGGAATATTTCATATAGTGTAAAAACTAATAAATAATTCCCAGTTTTGTAATATAAAATTAAATACAGAAATACATAGATGTGTGAAATTCAATTTAACAAACAGGTAAAACTATTGAAGCTTAGCTGTATATGACGACTTCTACTCTATTAGAAGAAGGATATAACCTTCAGCTGTGTATAAAATAGGTGTATAACCACAGTTATACCTGTTTTAGTGTTATATAAATGTTGCACCACAACAAATAACAAACAGCAATAATACTTGTGTCTGATCATTTACCTTGTTGTTTGCAAGATAAACAATTCATTTTATGTAACTAAATTATTCTTAATTTAATGGTTGGTTATATATAAGTACAGTATGTATTGTTGTTAATTCAATTAATATTGTTATAATTGGTATTTACATTGTGGTTCTTCATGTGAAAATTTTGTACACTCCAGGTACACAACATCAACTACACATGTGTAAGTAAATGATCATCTCCGGCTTTCATCCCACTTGCACTAAATATGGGCACCAGCATATTTCACCATCAGATACCACCAGGTACTCACATGATACAGAGAACATGAGCACAGCAGAGAATTATTACACAATTATTATATATAAATGTGTTGTTACAGTGCAGTATTTACACTTAGTACTCACATGTACAGCCTGTTACTGATACAGAGTCTCCCTCAGTCTCATTGTAAGCTCTTGCGGTTACAGTGAATGTGTATGTCTTCCCTGGGGTCAGATTACTGATTGTAGCAGATTCACTTTGCACTATTGTAGAGGACACGTCTGTCTGTACTTTGTAAGTATAATTATTGTTATATTCATAAGGTTTACTCCAATTCAGGGTAATAGAATCTGTTTTACTAGAAATTGTTAGATTGTTCACTGCATATGGCCCTGTTAAATAAATAAACAAATAAATATATATATGTAAAATGTATACACTTACTCTAGGCTTAATATTACGGTTTAAGTAAATAAACAAATTAGGTTTTTAGCTTTTTTTTCCAGATTAGATACAAACATACAGGGTATTCTACATAACATACAATCTGACATATTAGTTATAGAGAGTAGATGCTGATCACCATTCCCTGCAAGACGCTTTGTGACACTGTGACTTTCCCAAATGGTGTTCTCTGGACTTTTTTGCAAATCACAAGAGAGGAATGATAAGTTTTATGGCTTAAAAGGAAATGAAAGTTGAATTTAAACTTTCATAGTTCATTTCTCTTCTAGTGGTAAATTATTTTTATGATTAAGGTCTATTTGCAGTTAAATATTAAGCTAATTATTAAGGAAATTAAATAAAATATATAAAAAACATAGCACCATAACTTACTTGTGGTGACTTCGCTATTAACAGGTGAGCTCTGATACTGACAGTCTGCGACGGTGACTACCGTTATTGTGTATTTAGTGCCAGAGCTGAGGTTCTGAAGGGTGACGTTTGTGTTGTTGCTTGAGGCAGTCCCGTTGCCTAAAGTGCTGCTATAAGTTATATTAAAACTCTTTGTCACATTGGTCATGTTTATTGGGGCTCCCCAGGATAATGAGATGCTGTTTGTTCCATTGGAGATGAAGTATATGGAGCCTGGTGGTGTTGGGTCTGTGACACATTGTACAATAATAATGAGATATCAGTACATGTGAACTATATACAATATCTGCTGTTTAATACAATGCTTGATTTTTTTTAAAACATTTTTATTTAAGTTTTTTTAAAGACTGGAACATTTCATATAGTGTAAAAACTAATAAATAATTCCCAGTTTTGTAATATAAAATTAAATACAGAAATACATAGATGTGTGAAATTCAATTTAACAAATAAGTAAAACTATTGAAGCTTAGCTGTATATGACGACTTCTACATTAGAAGAAGGATATAACCTTCAGCTGTGTATAAAATAGGTGTATAACCCCAGTTATACCTGTTTTAGTGTTATATAAATGTTGCACCACAACAAATAACAAACAACAATAATACTTGTGTCTGATCATTTACCTTGTTGTTTGCAAGATAAACAATTCATTTTATGTAACTAAATGGTTCTTAATTTAATGGTTGGTTATATTTAAGTACAGTATGTATTGTTGTTAATTCAATTAATATTGTTATAATTGGTATTTACATTGTGGTTCTTCATGTGAAAATTTTGTACACTCCAGGTACACAACATCAACTACACATGTGTAAGTAAATGATCATCTCCGGCTTTCATCCCACTTGCACTAAATATGGGCACCAGCATATTTCACCATCAGATACCACCAGGTACTCACATGATACAGAGAAAAGCACAGCAGAGAATTATTACACAATTATTATATATAAATGTGTTGTTACAGTGCAGTATTTACACTTAGTACTCACATGTACAGCCTGTTACTGATACAGAGTCTCCCTCAGTCTCATTGTAAGCTCTTGCGGTTACAGTGAATGTGTATGTCTTCCCTGGGGTCAGATTACTGATTGTAGCAGATTCACTTTGCACTATTGTAGAGGACATGTCTGTCTGTACTTTGTAAGTATAATTATTGTTATATTCATAAGGTTTACTCCAATTCAGGGTAATAGAATCTGTTTTACTAGAAATTGTTAGATTGTTCACTGCATATGGCCCTGTTAAATAAATAAACAAATAAATATATATATGTAAAATGTATACACTTACTCTAGGCTTAATATTACGGATTAAGTAAATAAACAAATTAGGTTTTTAGCTTTTTTTTCCAGATTAGATACAAACATACAGGGTATTCTACATAACATACAATCTGACATATTAGTTATAGAGAGTAGATGCTGATCACCATTCCCTGCAAGACGCTTTGTGACACTGTGACTTTCCCAAATGGTGTTCTCTGGACTTTTTTGCAAATCACAAGAGAGGAATGATAAGTTTTATGGCTTAAATGGAAATGAAAGTTGAATTTAAACTTTCATAATTCATTTCTCTTTTAGTGGTAAATTATTTTTATGATTAAGGTCTATTTGCAGTTAAATATTAAGCTAATTATTAAGGAAATTAAATAAAATATATAAAAAACATAGCACCATAACTTACTTGTGGTGACTTCGCTATTAACAAGTGAGCTCTGATACTGACAGTCTGCGATGGTGACTACCGTTATTGTGTATTTAGTGCCAGAGCTGAGGTTCTGAAGGGTGACGTTTGTGTTGTTGCTTGAGGCAGTCCCATTGCCTAAAGTGCTGCTATAAGTTATATTAAAACTCTTTGTCACATTGGTCATGTTTATTGGGGCTCCCCAGGATAATGAGATGCTGTTTGTTCCATTGGAGATGAAGTATATGGAGCCTGGTGGTGTTGGGTCTGTGACACATTGTACAATAATAATGAGATATCAGTACATGTGAACTATATACAATATCTGCTGTTTAATACAATGCTTGATTTTTTTTTTTAAATTTTTATTTAAGTTTTTTTAAAGACTGGAACATTTCATATAGTGTAAAAACTAATAAATAATTCCCAGTTTTGTAATATAAAATTAAATACAGAAATACATAGATGTGTGAAATTCAATTTAACAAATAAGTAAAACTATTGAAGCTTAGCTGTATATGACGACTTCTACATTAGAAGAAGGATATAACCTTCAGCTGTGTATAAAATAGGTGTATAACCCCAGTTATACCTGTTTTAGTGTTATATAAATGTTGCACCACAACAAATAACAAACAGCAATAATACTTGTGTCTGATCATTTACCTTGTTGTTTGCAAGATAAACAATTCATTTTATGTAACTAAATGGTTCTTAAATTTAATGGTTGGTTATATTTAAGTACAGTATGTATTGTTGTTAATTCAATTAATATTGTTATAATTGGTATTTACATTGTGGTTCTTCATGTGAAATTTTGTACACTCCAGGTACACAACATAAACTACACATGTGTAAGTAAATTATCATCTCCGGCTTTCATCCCACTTGCACTAAATAAGGGCACCAGCATATTTCACCATCAGATACCACCAGGTACTCACATGATACAGAGAACATGAGCACAGCAGAGAATTATTACACAATTATTATATATAAATGTGTTGTTACAGTGCAGTATTTACACTTAGTACTCACATGTACAGCCTGTTACTGATACAGAGTCTCCCTCAGTCTCATTGTAAGCTCTTGCGGTTACAGTAAATGTGTATGTCTTCCCTGGGGTCAGATTACTGATTGTAGCAGATTCACTTTGCACTATTGTAGAGGACACGTCTGTCTGTACTTTGTAAGTATAATTATTGTTATATTCATAAGGTTTACTCCAATTCAGGGTAATAGAATCTGTTTTACTAGAAATTGTTACATTGTTCACTGCATATGGTCCTGTTAAATAAATAAACAAATAAATATATATATGTAAAATGTATACACTTACGCTAGGCTTAATATTACGGTTTAAGTAGAAAATCTAGTTTTTTTTTCCAGATTAGATACAAACATACAGGGTATTCTACATAACATACAATCTGACATATTAGTTATAGAGAGGAGATGCTGATCACCATTCCCTGCAAGATGCTATGTGACACTGTCACTTTCCCATATGGTGATCTCTGGACTTTTTTGAAAATCACAAAAGAAGAATGATAAGTTTTATGGCTTAAATGGAAATGAAATTTGAATTTAAACTATCAAGGTGAATTTCTCTTCTAGTGACAAATTATTTTTATGATTAAGGTAAATTTGCAGTAAAATAATATGATCATTATTAAGGAAATTAAATAAAATATATAAAAAACATAGCACCATAACTTACTTGTGGTGACTTCGCTATTAACAGGTGAGCTCTGATACTGACAGTCTGCGAAGGTGACTACCGTTATTGTGTATTTAGTGCCAGAGCTGAGGTTCTGAAGGGTGACATTTGTGTTGTTGCTTGAGACAGTCCCGTTGCCTAAAGCGTTGCTATAAGTTATATTAAAACTCTTTGTCACATTGGTCATGTTTATTGGGGCTCCCCAGGATAATGAAATGCTGTTTGTTCCATTGGAGATGAAGTATATGGAGCCTGGTGGTGTTGGGTCTGTGACACATTGTACAATAATAATGAGATATCAGTACATGTGAACTATATACAATATCTGCTGTTTAATACAATGCTTGATTTTTTTTAGATTTTTTTTATTTAAGTTTTTTTAAAGACTGGAATATTTCATATAGTGTAAAAACTAATAAATAATTCCCAGTTTTGTAATATAAAATTAAATACAGAAATACATAGATGTGTGAAATTCAATTTAACAAACAGGTAAAACTATTGAAGCTTAGCTGTATATGACGACTTCTACTCTATTAGAAGAAGGATATAACCTTCAGCTGTGTATAAAATAGGTGTATAACCACAGTTATACCTGTTTTAGTGCTATATAAATGTTGCACCACAACAAATAACAAACAGCAATAATACTTGTGTCTGATCATTTACCTTGTTGTTTGCAAGATAAACAATTCATTTTATGTAACTAAATTATTCTTAATTTAATGGTTGGTTATATATAAGTACAGTATGTATTGTTGTTAATTCAATTAATATTGTTATAATTGGTATTTACATTGTGGTTCTTCATGTGAAAATTTTGTACACTCCAGGTACACAACATCAACTACACATGTGTAAGTAAATGATCATCTCCGGCTTTCATCCCACTTGCACTAAATAAGGGCACCAGCATATTTCACCATCAGATACCACCAGGTACTCACATGATACAGAGAACATGAGCACAGCAGAGAATTATTACAAAATTATTATATATAAATGTGTTGTTACAGTGCAGTATTTACACTTAGTACTCACATGTACAGCCTGTTACTGATACAGAGTCTCCCTCAGTCTCATTGTAAGCTCTTGCGGTTACAGTGAATGTGTATGTCTTCCCTGGGGTCAGATTACTGATTGTAGCAGATTCACTTTGCACTATTGTAGAGGACACGTCTGTCTGTACTTTGTAAGTATAATTATTGTTATATTCATAAGGTTTACTCCAATTCAGGGTAATAGAATCTGTTTTACTAGAAATTGTTAGATTGTTCACTGCATATGGCCCTGTTAAATAAATAAACAAATAAATATATATATGTAAAATGTATACACTTACTCTAGGCTTAATATTACGGTTTAAGTAAATAAACAAATTAGGTTTTTAGCTTTTTTTTCCAGATTAGATACAAACATACAGTGTATTCTACATAACATACAATCTGACATATAAGTTATAGAGAGTAGATGCTGATCACCATTCCCTGCAAGACGCTTTGTGACACTGTGACTTTCCCAAATGGTGTTCTCTGGACTTTTTTGCAAATCACAAGAGAGGAATGATAAGTTTTATGGCTTAAAAGGAAATGAAAGTTGAATTTAAACTTTCATAGTTCATTTCTCTTCTAGTGGTAAATTATTTTTATGATTAAGGTCTATTTGCAGTTAAATATTAAGCTAATTATTAAGGAAATTAAATAAAATATATAAAAAACATAGCACCAAAACTTACTTGTGGTGACTTCGCTATTAACAGATGAGCTCTGATACTGACAGTCTGCGACGGTGACTACCGTTATTGTGTATTTAGTGCCAGAGCTGAGGTTCTGAAGGGTGACGTTTGTGTTGTTGCTTGAGACAGTCCCGTTGCCTAAAGTGCTGCTATAAGTTATATTAAAACTCTTTGTCACATTGGTCATGTTTATTGGGTCTCCCCAGGATAATGAGATGCTGTTTGTTCCATTGGAGATTAAGTATATGGAGCCTGGTGGTGTTGGGTCTGTGACACATTGTACAATAATAATGAGATATCAGTACATGTGAACTATATACAATATCTGCTGTTTAATACAATGCTTGATTTTTTATTTTATTTTTTTATTTAACTTTTTTTAAAGACTGAAACATTTCATATAGTGTAAAAACTAATAAATAATTCCCAGTTTTGTAATATAAAATTAAATACAGAAATACATAGATGTGTGAAATTCAATTTAACAAATAAGTAAAACTATTGAAGCTTAGCTGTATATGACGACTTCTACTCTATTAGAAGAAGGATATAACCTTCAGCTGTGTATAAAATAGGTGTATAACCACATTTATACCTGTTTTAGTGTTATATAAATATTGCACCACAACAAATAACAAACAGCAATAATACTTGTGTCTGATCATTTACCTTGTTGTTTGCAAGATAAACAATTCATTTTATGTAACTAAATGGTTCTTAATTTAATGGTTGGTTATATATAAGTACAGTATGTATTGTTGTTAATTCAATTAATATTGTTATAATTGGTATTTCCATTGTGGTTCTTCATGTGAAATTTTGTACACTCCAGGTACACAACATCAACTACACATGTGTAAGTAAATTATCATCTCCGGCTTTCATCCCACTTGCACTAAATAAAGGCACCAGCATATTTCACCAACAGATACCACCAGGTACTCACATGTTACAGAGAACATGAGCACAGCAGAGAATTATACACAATTATTATATATAAATGTGTTGTTACAGTGCACAGTATTTACACTTAGTACTCACATGTACAGCCTGTTACTGATACAGAGTCTCCCTCAGTCTCATTGTAAGCTCTTGCGGTTACAGTGAATGTGTATGTCTTCCCTGGGGTCAGATTACTGATTGTAGCAGATTCACTTTGCACTATTGTAGAGGACACGTCTGTCTGTACTTTGTAAGTATAATTATTGTTATATTCATAAGGTTTACTCCAATTCAGGGTAATAGAATCTGTTTTACTAGAAATTGTTAGATTGTTCACTGCATATGGTCCTGTTAAATAAATAAACAAATAAATATATATATATGTAAAATATATACACTTACGCTAGGCTTAATATTACGGTTTAAGTAGAACATCTAGGGTTTTTTTCAGATTAGATACAAACATACAGGGTATTCTACATAACATACAATCTGACATATTAGTTATAGAGAGTAGATTCTGATCACCATTCCCTGCAAGACGCTGTGTGACACTGTCACTTTCCCATATGGTGATCTCTGGACTTTTTTGAAAATCACAAAAACAGAATTTATGCTTACCTGATAAATTACTTTCTCCAACGGTGTGTCCGGTCCACGGCGTCATCCTTACTTGTGGGATATTCTCTTCCCCAACAGGAAATGGCAAAGAGTCCCAGCAAAGCTGGTCACATGATCCCTCCTAGGCTCTGCCCACCCCAGTCATTCGACCGACGGACAGGAGGAAATATATATAGGAGAAACCATATGATACCTTGGTGACTGTAGTTAGAGAAAATAATTCATCAGACCTGATTAAAAAACCAGGGCGGGCCGTGGACCGGACACACCGTTGGAGAAAGTAATTTATCAGGTAAGCATAAATTCTGTTTTCTCCAACATTGGTGTGTCCGGTCCATGGCGTCATCCTTACTTGTGGGAACCAATACCAAAGCTTTAGGACACGGATGAAGGGAGGGAGCATATCAGGTCACCTAAACGGAAGGCACCACAGCTTGCAAAACCTTTCTCCCAAAAATAGCCTCCGAAGAAGCAAAAGTATCAAATTTGTAAAATTTGGCAAAAGTGTGCAGTGAAGACCAAGTCGCTGCCTTACATATCTGGTCAACAGAAGCCTCGTTCTTGAAGGCCCATGTGGAAGCCACAGCCCTAGTGGAGTGAGCTGTGATTCTTTCAGGAGGCTGCCGTCCGGCAGTCTCATAAGCCAAACGGATAATGCTTTTAAGCCAAAAGGAAAGAGAGGTAGAAGTCGCTTTTTGACCTCTCCTTTTACCAGAATAAACAACAAACAAGGAAGATGTTTGTCTGAAATCTTTAGTAGCCTCTAAATAGAACTTTAGAGCACGGACAACGTCCAAATTGTGTAACAAACGTTCCTTCTTTGAAACTGGATTCGGACACAAAGAAGGTACAACTATCTCCTGGTTAATATTTTTGTTAGAAACAACTTTAGGAAGAAAACCAGGCTTAGTACGCAAAACCACCTTATCTGCATGGAACACCAGATAAGGAGGAGAACACTGCAGAGCAGATAACTCTGAAACTCTTCTAGCAGAAGAAATTGCAACCAAAAACAAAACTTTCCAAGATAGTAACTTAATATCTATGGAATGTAAGGGTTCAAACGGAACCCCTTGAAGAACTGAAAGAACTAGATTTAGACTCCAGGGAGGAGTCAAAGGTTTGTAAACAGGCTTGATCCTAACCAGAGCCTGAACAAATGCTTGAACATCTGGCACAGCTGCCAGTCTTTTGTGTAGTAAGACAGATAAAGCAGAGATCTGTCCCTTTAGAGAACTTGCAGATAATCCTTTCTCCAAACCTTCTTGAAGAAAGGAGAGAATCTTTGGAATTTTTATCTTATTCCATGGGAATCCTTTGGATTCACACCAACAGATATATTTTTTCCATATTTTATGGTAAATTTTTCTAGTTACAGGTTTTCTGGCCTGAACCAGAGTATCTATCACCGAATCTGAAAACCCACGCTTTGATAGAATCAAGCGTTCAATCTCCAAGCCGTCAGTTGGAGGGAGACCAGATTTGGGTTTTCGAATGGACCTTGAACAAGAAGGTCCTGTCTCAAAGGTAGCTTCCATGGTGGAGCCGATGACATATTCACCAGGTCTGCATACCAAGTCCTGCGTGGCCACGCAGGAGCTATCAAGATCACCGAGGCCCTCTCCTGATTGATCCTGGCTACCAGCCTGGGAATGAGAGGAAACGGTGGGAATACGTAAGCTAGGTTGAAAGTCCAAGGTGCTACTAGTGCATCTACTAGGGTCGCCCTGGGATCCCTGGATCTGGACCCGTAGCAAGGAATCTTGAAGTTCTGACGAGACGCCATCAGATCCATGTCTGGAATGCCCCATAATTGAGTTATTTGGGCAAAGATTTCCGGATGGAGTTCCCACTCCCCCGGATGAAATGTCTGACGACTCAGAAAATCAGCTTCCCAATTTTCCACTCCTGGGATGTGGATCGCAGACAAGTGGCAGGAGTGATCCTCCGCCCATTGAATTATTTTGGTCACTTCTTTCATCGCCAGGGAACTCTTTGTTCCCCCTTGATGATTGATATAAGCAACAGTCGTCATGTTGTCTGATTGGAACCTTATGAATTTGGCCTTTGCTAGTTGAGGCCAAGCTCTGAGAGCATTGAATATCGCTCTCAGTTCCAGAATGTTTATCGGGAGAAGAAACTCTTCCCAAGACCATAGACCCTGAGCTTTCAGGGATTCCCAGACCGCACCCCAGCCCACTAGACTGGTGTCGGTCGTGACAATGACCCACTCTGGCCTGCGGAAGCTCATTCCCTGGGACAGATGGTCCAGGGTCAGCCACCAATGGAGTGAATCTCTGGTCTTTTGATCTACTTGAATCATTGGAGACAAGTCTGTCTAATCCCCATTCCACTGTTTGAGCATGCACAGTTGTAATGGTCTTAGATGAATTCGTGCAAAAGGAACTATGTCCATTGTTGCAACCATCAATCCTATTACTTCCATGCACTGCGCTATGGAAGGACGAGGAACAGAATGAAGCACTTGACAAGAGCTTAGAAGTTTTGATTTTCTGACCTCTGTCAGAAAAATCCTCATTTCTAAGGAATCTATTATTGTTCCCAAGAAGGGAACTCTTGTAGACGGGGACAGAGAACTCTTTTCTTTGTTCACCTTCCATCCGTGAGATGTGAGAAAGGCTAGAACGATGTCCGTATGAGCCTTTGCCTTTGACAGGGACGACGCTTGTATTAGAATGTCGTCCAAGTAAGGTACTGCTGCAATGCCCCTTGGTCTTAGAACCGCTAGAAGGGACCCTAGCACCTTTGTGAAAATCCTTGGAGCAGTGGCTAATCCGAATGGAAGAGCCACAAACTGGTAATGTTTGTCCAGAAAAGCGAACCTTAGGAACTGATGATGTTCCTTGTGGATAGGGATATGTAGGTACGCATCCTTTAGATCCACGGTAGTCATAAATTGACTTTCCTGGATGGTGGGTAGAATCATTCGAATAGTTTCCATTTTGAACGAAGGTACCCTGAGAAATTTGTTTAGGATCTTCAAATCCAAAATTGGTCTGAACGTTCCCTCTTTTTGGGAACTACGAACAGATTGGAATAAAATCCCATTCCTTGTTCCTTTATTGGAACTGGGTGTATCACTCCCATCTTTAACAGGTCTTCTACACAATGTAAGAATGCCTGTCTCTTTATTTGGTTTGAGGATAAGTGAGACTTGTGGAACCTTCCCCTTGGGGGTAGTTCCTTGAATTCCAGGAGATAACCTTGAGAAACTATTTCTAGCGCCCAAGGATCCTGAACATCTCTTGCCCAAGCCTGAGCAAAGAGAGAGAGTCTGCCCCCCACCAGATCCGGTCCCGGATCGGGGGCTACTCCTTCATGCTGTCTTGTTAGCAGTGGCAGGCTTCTTGGCCTGCTTACCCTTGTTCCAGCCTTGCATTGGTTTCCAGGCTGGTTTGGGTTGTGAGGCATTACCCTCTTGCTTAGAGGATGCAGAATTAGAGGCTGGTCCATTTCTGCGAAAGGGACGAAAATTAGGCTTATTTTTAGCCTTAAAAGACCTATCCTGTGGAAGGGCGTGGCCCTTTCCCCCAGTGATGTCTGAAATAATCTCTTTCAAATCAGGTCCAAATAAAGTTTTACCTTTGAAAGGAATGTTAAGTAATTTTGTCTTGGATGACACATCCGCTGACCAAGACTTTAGCCAAAGCGCTCTGCGCGCCACAATAGCGAACCCTGAATTTTTCGCCGCTAATTTTGCTAATTGCAAAGCGGCATCTAAAATAAAAGAGTTAGCCAATTTAAGTGTGTGAACTCTGTCCATAACCTCCTCATATGGAGTTTCTCTACTGAGCGACTTTTCTAGTTCCTCGAACCAGAACCACGCTGCCGTAGTGACAGGAACAATGCATGAAATTGGTTGTAGAAGGTAGCCTTGCTGTACAAAAATCTTTTTAAGCAAACCTTCCAATTTTTTATCCATAGGATCTTTGAAAGCACAACTATCTTCGATAGGAATAGTAGTGCGTTTGTTTAGAGTAGAAACTGCCCCCTCGACCTTGGGGACTGTCTGCCATAAGTCCTTTCTGGGGTCGACCATAGGAAATTATTTCTTAAATATAGGGGGAGGAACAAAAGGTATGCCGGGCTTTTCCCACTCTTTATTTACTATGTCCGCCACCCGCTTGGGTATAGGAAAAGCGTCGGAGGGCACCGGAACCTCTAGGAACCTGTCCATCTTGCATAATTTCTCTGGAATGACCAAATTGTCACAATCATCCAGAGTAGATAATACCTCCTTAAGCAGTGCGCGGAGATGTTCTAATTTAAATTTAAATGTCACAACATCAGGTTCAGCTTGATGAGAAATTTTTCCTGAATCTGAAATTTCTCCCTCAGACAAAACCTCCCTCATGGCCACTTCAGATTGGTGTGAGGGTATGACAGAACAATTATCATCAGCGTCCTCTTGCTCTTCAGTGTTTAAAACAGAGCAATCGCGCTTTCTCTGATAAGTAGGCATTTTGGATAAAAGATTTGCTATGGAGTTATCCATTACAGCCGTTAATTGTTGCATGGTAATAAGTATTGGCGCACTAGATGTACTAGGGGCCTCCTGCATGGGCAAAACTGGTGTAGACACAGTAGGAGATGATGTAGTATCATGTTTACTCCCCTCATTTGAGGAATCATCTTGGGCAATATCATTATTTGTGGCAGTACTGTCCTTACTTTGTTTGGACGCTATGGCACAATTATCACATAAATTTAAATGGGGAGACACATTGGCTTTCATACATATAGAACATAGCTTATCTGAAGGTACAGACATGTTAAACAGGCTTAAACTTGTCAACAATGCACAAAAAACGTTTTAAAATAAAACCGTTACTGTCACTTTAAATTTCAAACAGAAAACACTTTATTACTGAATATGTGAAAAAGTATGAAGGAATTGTTCAAAAATTACCAAATTTTCACCACAGTGTCTTAAAGACTTAAAAGTATTGCACACATTTCAGAGCTTTAACCCTTAAAATAACGGAACCGGAGCCGTTTTTCACTTTAACCCCTATACAGTCCCAGATACAGTCTTTGCTAAGACCCAACCAAGCCCTGAGGGGAATACGATACCAAATGACACCTTCTAAAAGCTTTTTCAGAGATTCTTAGATCCTCACACATGCATCTGCATGCCCTGCTCTCAAAAAACAACTGTGCATTAATGGCGCGAAAATGAGGCTCAGTCTATGACTAGAAAGGCCCCCTGACTGAAAAAGGTGACTTGATAGAAGAATAAAAACTACATTTAAACACCAAAAAAACTCTTAACCATCTCCGTGGAGATGTTGCCTGTGCAACGGCAAAGAGAATGACTGGGGTGGGCGGAGCCTAGGAGGGATCATGTGACCAGCTTTGCTGGGACTCTTTGCCATTTCCTGTTGGGGAAGAGAATATCCCACAAGTAAGGATGACGCCCTGGACCGGACACACCAATGTTGGAGAAAGAAGAATGATAAGTTTTATGGTTTAAAAGGAAATTAAATTTGAATTTAAAGTTTCATAGTTCATTTCTCTTCTAGTGGTAAATTATTTTTATGATTAAGGTCCATTTGCAGTTAAATATTAAGCTAATTATTAAGGAAATTAAATAAAATATATAAAAAAACATAGCACCAGAACTTACTTGTGGTGACTTCGCTATTAACAGGTGAGCTCTGATACTGACAGTCTGTGACGGTGACTACCGTTATTGTGTATTTAGTGCCGGAGCTGAGGTTCTGAAGGGTGACGTTTGTGTTGTTGCTTGAGACAGTCCCATTGCCTAAAGTGCTGCTATAAGTTATATTAAAACTCTTTGTCACATTGGTCATGTTTATTGGGGCTCCCCAGGATAATGAGATGCTGTTTGTTCCATTGGAGATGAAGTATATGGAGCCTGGTGGTGTTGGGTCTGTGAGACACATTGTACAATAATAATGAGATATCAGTACATGTGAACTATATACAGTATTAGTCGTTTTTATACAATGCTTGATTTAAAAAAAATAAAAAAATAATCTCCTTTTAAAGACTGGAACATTTCATATAGTGTTAAAACTACATACTTCCCAGTTTTGTAATATAAAATTAAATAAAACACCCTCTGAGTAGTACTTTTAATACAGGGGTCCAAAAGCGGCCCCAGCAGTATTGGAGGGAAAAATGAGGGTGATACTAGGTTTGCTTCTTAATCTTCACACCTTTGACTACATTTCAATTTGGGTCAGCTATATGAATATTGTGTTAAAGGTTCTATTTCTGCACATGTTGTTATGTATCTTTTATTTATTTATTTTATTTTATTTTTATTTTTTCCTTGGGCATGTGGTATGTATCTTATCATGTACTATGGGCTCTATTTATCATCATAATTCTCCTACTTTTGCGCCTATAATTACTCTGTCGGATTTATTCTCCTATTTATCAACACATTTTACGCCCAAAATAAGCTGTAATACGACCTAAAAATACGACCAGTTTTTCGCTCTCGCCAAGGCGCACAGGTGCGCCAAATACAGCCAAAAAACAATGGATTTCAGTCGTATTTTTAGAAATACTCCCAACAAATCGCCGAAAATCATATTTATCATTATTTTGCGCCAAAGGAGAACCTATAATTCTCCTATAAATCCGACCGTGAAAATACTCCATAACCAAGTAGGAGAACTTACAATTTACTCCCATATTTTATTCATAGAAGATGGATTTTTTTTTTATTTTGGACGCTATTTCTCTTGCTCAGTCCCATGAAAATCGTGAAAATGATGGAAATATGTTCCGGAGACGGCAAAGAGTTCCTCGATTGTTTTTGCCCCGTTGTGGACTTGAGGCATTATCCGATCGTGAAATTAAGCGCAAATTCAGGATAAACCGAGAAAGCATTTTGAATCTATATTCTCTGATTAAAAATGACATTGATCCCCGAACCAGAAGAACAAGGGCAATACCTGGACTTTTGAAATTACTCGCAGTTTTACATTTTTTGGCAACCGGATCTTTTCAGGCTGTATCCAGTGATGTTGTGGGCATGAGTCAGCCTTCATTTTGCCGCCATTTAACAATTGTTTTAAAAGCAATTCTAAAACATCTTTCTACATTTATTTATGTTCCTAGGAATGTGCATGAATGGCATACAGTGAAGTCCAACTTTTACCAAGTAGCCGGTATGCCCAATGTTCTTGGTGCTATAGATTGCACCCATATTGCTCTTAGACCACCATCCCTAAGGGAGGAGCAATATAGGAACAGGAAAAGCTTTCATTCCCTAAACATACAGGCTGTGTGTGATGCAAACCTTAGAATTTGGGCTGTTCGATCTGGGTTTCCTGGATCATGTCATGATTTTCACATCCTAAAACAATCTGCACTATTTTCTGCTTTTGAACAGGGCAACATGCCACACGGTTGGCTATTAGGTAAATATGAACTTATTTCCATATAATCTAATTATAATGCAATCAGTTCTCTGTATTTTTTGGAAGTTTTTTTCTGATTTGCACTTTATACATGTCATAAATAAATATATGAATTATGATTAATTGTAATGTTTAAATTATTTATAATCTCTAATCAATTTTTCTTTTGAAAAAATAGGTGATAGTGGTTATCCGTGCCGAACTTGGCTGTTGACACCTGTCCCAATGCCACATACCAGAGGAGAAATTAAATTTAATGAATCCCACCGTAGCACAAGAAGTGCTATCGAAAGAACTTTTGGGGTTTTAAAAATGCGTTTCAGAGTTTTGGATAGGTCTGGAGGAGCACTTCAATATTCGCCTGAAAAATGTAATGATATAATTCTAGTTGCATGCATGTTGCACAACATTGCAATTTCCCAAGGCAATTTAGAGGAGGAGTGTCCCAATGATCCCACAGATGACACTTATATCCCTCAAGAAATTATAGGCAGACACACTACAAGGGCAGGTGTACAAAATAGATTGGAAATTATTGAAAGATATTTTTCATGTAAGTATTATTGCAAACTATTTAGAATTGTGTATTATTCTATTAAATTTTATGTATTTGAATTTCTAATATTTTTTTATTTTTTGTTTCAGAATACATGTCATCACCCAGAGTTTTAATTATTTTATAATAAATGTACACAATTCTTTGATATTGAAGTTAACTCCACCCATTTGAAAAAATAAAACTTTTGCTTATTTATCAAAAATGTTTCTTTTATTAAGGGATAAATATCTGTAATGAAAATATAACCAAAACAAACTATATATAAATATTAATAATACAAACTTTAAAACAAACAAAGCGAAAATAAATGTAAATCACAACAAAATTTAAAAACCAGAAAATATATACACAACATTTTTTGGATTCTGTGTATCAATTCTGAGATCTCCTATTCATAATTTCTATTTTTTTTTTATAATATTCACTTTTTATTTCTGAATCACGTTTCAGAATATTGTTCCTTTGTTTCTGTAATTCAATGAGTTCCTTAAAAAAAGCACTTTGTTCCTGTCTAAATGAGGATGCCATATCTGTCAGTGCCTGTATGTCATTTGTTCGCTCTGTGATTGGAGGTTGTCTGACTTCTTCTGCTGTTTCATCAATGTCAGATTCGTTGACCATTGGACTTGCAGCAGGTGTATTCAAATCAGGTGGTGTTGGTCCCTCCTGTGTGTGACCATGTATTTGTGTCTCATCATCATCATCATCGTCTTGATTGATGGTGTCCTCGACTAGTGGTTGCAGTGTCAATTCGACCTGTTCTTCTTCAAAAACAAAAATAAAATTAAAAAACAAATTAAATAAAATAAAAACAACCATATCTAACCTTTAAAATTTACCAATTACATACATACCATCATATAATGCAATTGAACTATCTTGCATAGTTTGAAGCAATGCTCTAACACCTGTTGAGAAATAAAAGGGTTAACAAACTATATTTTCAATTTTTGAGATTTCAATGTACACATGCGTTCATTTAAAAATATTTTAAACATCGAAGAATTTCAATACCCATACAAACATTGTCTGCTTGATTACAAATTAAATTCCGTTACAAGGTTCATTATATTTATATAATTATGTTAAGAATATATATTTTGTTTGGTTATTTATTTGTGATTAATATTGCTTTTTAATTATGCCCGTTCAAAAGGGCAATTTATGGTATTACAGTAGTCACACCCATAGCTTTATACATCACCCACCCCTCTAACCCTATGTTTTGCGATCTCGATCTCCAAACTCTGCAAAGTCTCTTTTTTCTCTATATTTACCATTTTCTTTTTCTCTCCATCACCCACACCTCTCTTTTGACATCTCAATCTCTCTCACCTTCTATCTCTATCCCCTCCTTTCTATTTCTCTTCCCTCCTGTGTTATCCATCTTTCTATCTCAACAGCACTTTTTTGAAAAGCCTCTGACAAAGTAACGATATGATATACACATATAATTTATTTTTTATATTGCTTACATGCGCTTTCTTCTCGATCTCTATTTGTTTGGGAAGTTGAAGCTTGAGGTTCCTGAGACGTGGTTTCATGGACAAAAGGTTGGTCCTCCTGTGCATTTACCTCCTCTTCCCCACAGACATCCTCATGTTGTTCTTAAATATAAATAAAAAAAATTCAATTCACAATATACCTACAAATGTAAGAACACCACCCAACAAAAAAAAAAAAAAATAATAAAAAAAACGTTTTACCTCCAAAGTCCATTGTGTCTCCAGGAACATCCAGGCCGACCACAACTGCATCCCCCATCCTGGCATAGAGAATTTGTTCGAAATCAGTCAATTCCGCCCTGTATCCTGGTCCTCCACCTGTTGCTTTAGCCGATTGTTTTGCTTGGCATACCTTTTTTTTTATGTTCTTTCTAATGTCGTTAACCCTCTTACGACATGCCCTTACATCCTTCGGAAAGCTACCTTCTGAAGACACAGATGCGCTGATTTGGGTCCATATTGCCCGCTTTCTCTGTGGGTTAACAGTTCTTGCCTGGTAGCCGATTATCTCCTCATAATGTTCCACCACTTGTTCCACCAAAATACAATTTTGACGATGGGTGAACATCACACTTCTCCCACTTTTTGTCTTTCCTGCTTGCAATGATGCCATCTTAAAAATGATTAGTTAAAGTGCGCAAAATGGTATCCACAATGTAACTAAACTTAAATTAAAGTTACAAGCTAATTTAAAGGATTTGTGCATAAAGGTTGCGAGAAAAGGGCGTGAACTTTATTTTTCTGGAAAGATCCCTATGTCGCATTAGTATTTATAATTAAAAAATAAAATGAATAACGGTCATGTGTTTGGTTATGTGTAAATATTGTAATTTGAATAATATTTATATAAATTCTTATTACATGTTAGTTTAGTCTGTTAAAGTAACAATTGTTATATTTGATGGATACTAGCATAAAAAAATACATTTGTTGCAATACGGTAAAAAGTTAAGGTTTGCTTAGAAACTATTAGAGACAATTGATACAATAAAGATTATAAAGCTTAGGATGTAACTAAAAGTTAATAAAAGTTTATAATACATATTGAAACATAAATTGAAACTTATAGAAATACAAATCTATATCAATATTGATTTAAAATATTGGATTATTTTATTACTTGTAATTGCGCATTTTTAAATATAAATTAGTTCCGTTACTTGGCTACACCCTAGAAATAGAAATCAGCACAGCAAGATGGCAAGATCTAGGAAATTCTCTATAGGTGAACTATTGATAATTTCCTATACAATGGAAAAATATTTTCCAAAAAAAAAAAGGGGAATTTACACCTTGGACCAGGATAGGAGAAATAATATTCTCTGTGAAATGGTAAGAAGAGTGAGGCGTATATCTGGACAGAGGAGGACGAGAAAGCAATGCCTAAAACGCTACAATGATTTGTACAGGAGACAATCAAAATTGAGGACACTTATCCGGTGTTACCTGCGTAAATGTAAGATTTTGACATAATCCAGATTTAATTTTTAAAATGTATGTTCGTCAGAAATGTATGTATAACATTTATATTTTTATCAATTTCATAACATGTGCATTGGAAAACACATTTATTTTATAAAACTATCAAATTTAATTGTGTTATATAATTTTATTCTATCTCTAGAAATCACTTAGAGAAAAGAAATTCTAGATATGCTCAGAGTCTGGTGATTTATGGCTGTACATTTGTCTATTGTGATTGGCTAACACATTTTAATAGAATTTTACTTTCACAGTTATCTTGAGTGTTGTTTCTAAAGTTAATTAACTTACATTGTTTGGGTTCTCTACAAGTTTAAAAAGAGATAGTGATGTAAATCTTTGGATTCAACAGTAGACACTGTCTCCCTTGAAGAATGACACGGTTTTTATAATATGTCTGATTCTTTCTTTTATCTATTTATAGAGAATTATAAGGCAACTTTGTTTTGATGTTTGTAAAAGAAAAGAATGTGTGAAAGTATGTTGTGCACATCCTAGTATTAAGGCGATTAGATAAAATAAAATAAAATTTTAGAAAGATTATCTATTTCTAACATTTGAAATATGGTCTTTTTCAAAAAGATATGTACAAATTAATAATTTTTCTTTTCTATTAAATAGTAGATTACATATGATTTTACATAAAAGTGCAACTAATTTGTTTACATTTTTAAATAGTTAAAAACCGTAGAGCACCGAGATATCTCTGTCCAATTGATGACAATTCCTCAAGTTCTGGTGGAGAATCTGACCCCTTGCCAAGGGTGTTTATGGACAGGGAGGGAAATGATATTCCAGGTATTTATAAATTGTAATAATTTATATATTTATAGATCCATACAATGTTGGCAATAAAATGAACATTTTTTTGTGTTTAAGTAATAAGAAGGCAACAACGTAGGGCAAGGCCTATTATTGAAAATGAGTCAAATGAGGAAGAAGAAATTCAGAATCCGAATTTGGAAGGTTAAATTAATTGTATTACTTTTTATTGCATTTATAATAGAAACATTTTTTTAGTTGAAATGTTAACCATTGTTTTGTTATACATAGATGATGCAGAAATTCAGGTTGAGAATTACCGTCAAGATGGAGAGGCAAATAATGATGAGAGAGAAGAAGTGGTACAAGATTCTGAAATAGAACAAGTGCTTGTGCAGGAAGACGATTTAGAAGATAGTAAGTAATAATATATTATAAAAATTCTAGTGATAACAGAATATTGTACTACCGAATATATATATATATATATATATATATATATATATATATATATATATATATATAATTAATAGAGAGAGAGAGAGAGAGAGAGAGAGATAGCTAGATAGATAGATAGAGAGAGAAAGAAATAAAAAAAAAAAGATAATGAATTATTTTTAATATATACAAGTGGAGTAAAATCTAAAATTTCATTTTATACAGTGATGCAAGCAGAAGAGGTGGACAGACAGGTGCATGATGAAAATAGTTCAAATGATTCCTCTGATACCATTAATTATGACTGGGGTGAGTATATCAGACATGTGTTTATATATGGATTTAAAAATACATAAGAATAACCTTATTCTTTGTTTTATACAGTACCTGAAGATCAAAACATATTGATTAACAAGAAACAGCTATTGCAGATATTAAAGAAAGCTGAAAAAGGACTGAAAGAAAACTATTCAAGTTTGCATGACATGCGCCTTAAAATAGAAAAAATGTAACAATACAATTTGATTTATCATAATGTGACCAAAATTTATTTTTATTTTTGTGATAAAAAATAAATATTTATGTTTAACCGTGTATTGGTGTCCTTATAAATTATTAGAAACATAACACTGAAATCAATATAACAATGTATGAGATTGAATAAGGGACAGTCTACAATCTTTTTTTTTATTGTTTGCAAAAGATTGATATTCCCTTTATTTGTGAGTTTAATGTTTAGCATTAACAACTCATTTATATTAATACACTTTTTTTTTTATCTGTGGTTACCTTGGACTTCTTCCAGCTCACTGATGAAATGACTATCACTGATTATTATCTATTCTCTTGCATTAGCATTGTGTAGTAACCCCAGTGCCTGAACAGAGTGTTATCTATATGGCCAACGTGTAATTTCAAACTCTTTTGAAAAGATATTTCAAAAGCCTGTGATAAGAGGCAGCCATGAAATTTGCATATGGAAGTATGTTTAGTTTAAAATAAGATTATTTACAAAAAAGACATTTCACCAGAAAAGAAATGTGAAATTGTATTAATATTAATAAAGGTAGAATGGCAATAGTTTACTGTCCATAGAAACACTTTCGAAATAGTCATGTGGGTCATGCCAAGGGGGCTTGGATCATGTCAGCTATGAACTAAAAAAATATACATTTATATATATATATATATATATATATATATATATATATATATATATATATATATTTAAAACATCTATATTTTACAATTGAGGAAGTAAAATTGATGTAATACAAGACAGATTATATTAAAATGGATTTAAAAATTATAAAAAAAAAATAATAATAATCAAATGGATTAAAAAATTTAGAAAAGTATTATAATTATTAAAAAACAAAGGATAAAAATAAAATAAAAAAAAATGATATTAACATTATTGGCTCGAAATAATCGACATTGAAAGCTGTTTTAATGATAAATAAGGCGCATTTTACAAAATTGTGGCGAGATTTATCAATAATCCGCCGCATCTCGACAATGGAAATCAGCGATAAAATACTACTGGTTTAATGATAAATATTGGCGCACATGTGCGCCTTTGCAAGGGCGAGATGCGGTGAGTTCATAGGAGAATTGAAAGTCGTATTTCTAAAATGAATGATAAATAGAGCCCTATGTGCCATATGTTTGTATGAGCAAACTGTATTTGTCTTGGAAATTGTTATTCCCTCAATAAAAATACTTAAAACAAAAATTAAATAAAACATAGGGGGGCAGAGCTTGGCCACGCAGGTGGATGGCCGCATCCTAGTAGAGCTCCAAGTCCTAGAGGTAAAGCAACTCATAAAAATAGCATAAGAGACCCCCAAATCTTTATATTGTGCAACGGGGAAACAGTGGCAATGACTAGCTTCACTTTTTAGCTCTGTGTACTGAGGGCTGTGACCGTGCTTCTGATGTGGCCCACCGTTAATAACTGAGGACTGGAAGCGGACGGACCGGAAGCAGCGGCACGAACAGAAGCAGGCACAATCGCCGATCCAGATCTGGCTTATTGAAGCCCATGCGGCTGTGACAGAATACCGAATTCAGTGATATCCTGGGGCCCTGCGGATCTACGAGGAGCAGTAGCCAACACGAAGCAGGGGGCAAGATAAAAGACACACGTTACCCAGCTCCTGGCCCTGAAGTTTATACACACCCAGACATTGGCAGATCTGACTGAGTATAACATAGGGCACCCTGGGGTTTACAATTAGACCTACCAACCTGCACACTCGGCACAGGGGTTATAGAGAATTGAGCAACGTAGTTGCGGGAAGCAACTCTGGCCTAGATCTCCTTTTCCTAACAGACGTAGTAAAACTTATCCTGGCCCTAATTCGCATACCTCTGCTTTAACGGCCACAGTTTCCCGTGCACCCACTTATAGCTACCCTACATGGCAGTAATTACCCTGCAAGATAGGGAATGCCTAACAAAAGGCAAAATAAAACAGATAAAGGAGCCCCTCTAAAACCACTTAGCAAATACCTAAAACCCATGGAGCAGCCTGCTCATCAGGACAGGGGGAGCATGAATATCACTCAACAACTGGAACCCATAAACACAGCCCCCACAGAGGCCCAAATGCAATCTTACATTATGAGGGGCGATCTGCAACATCTCTCATCGAAGGAGGACATACAGAATGTAATGCAGGAGATGCGCAATTTGTTCCAGGATCTCCGCAAAGACATTAGTACCCTTGAGAATAGAGTTACCACAGTGGAGGAAGCCCAGGCTTCAACAGACACTTACATACAAAATAACACTGCAGAATTACAGCATCATCTGACAAGTATACAATCCCTAACAGATAAGCTAGAGGATCTGGATAATAGGGGCGTCGGAACAACCTAATGGTCCGGGGTGTCCCTGAGTCTATACACCCCCCTGCTATTGAGCGCTACCTTCAGAGCCTTTTCCACACAATAAAAGGTACACCATCCTCAGCTGAAATAACTATGGAATGGGCTCACAGAGCTCTGAAGGCTAGGCCCCCCCTAAGTCTCCCCCACGGGACATCATAATCAAATTCCTTAATTTTAAGGATAAAGAGGAGCTTCTGCGATGTGCAAGAGCCAAAAACCCTATACAGCATGCAGGATTTGACATACAGCTGTTCTCGGACCTATCCCCTACCACCCTACAGAAAAGGCGTGAACTTGCGCACATCACATCGCAGCTGCGGAGTCACAAGGTCCAGTATCGTTGGGGATTCCCGGTGTCCTTGATCGTCATCCACAACAATAAAACCTCAGTCTACAGGCCAGGAACAGACCTCCAAACCTTCTTAAAGGATCTTGCAGTTGGGGAGGGCCAACCTCACAATAAAGATGCCTCTGAGACAAGAGCTCCTGAGACGCCTCAACTTGCCCTATCCAAAATCTAGACCCAAATGTCTAATGGGCCTGAAAAGAGTTGGAACAGATTCACCTTATGGCCTTGAGGCCCGGCCTCCCTGAGTGCTCATTTACAGCTCCAGCTAGACTTAATCTGCTGCAAGTTGAAAGGTTATGTACCCTATGTTATTTTGCCTGGGACCTTACGTTTCACCCATGATGATATTACATTTCCTCAGGTAAAATTGTGTTGTTACTGTACATTGAGAGACATGAACTAGTTGTCTTTGTTTCCTGTTTAAATGTTGAACATTCTACTTTCTATTAGATATGTATTTTGTCAATCACCCATCACATCGTCATATTCCTACAGGTAATAATTTGTTAATGCTGAGCATGGAATGATATGGATAGATTGACATCGTTTTATGTTTAAAATGTTGAACATCCTATGCCTTTTCTTATTTCTTTACTTTTAACTATACACTTCACAACTCACTTTCTACACTAACCCGCTCCTACAGGTGATGGTCTGCCACTACCACATGATGAGGGAGGCATTGGAGGAGCCCTACAGTAAGTCTTAAAAGCTCTCCTCAATGGTTATTCAATAAAAAAGCTCAGTTAATTATTGGGGAGCGTTAGCATGCCAAATTTTACATGTCCCATTAAAAATGTGCTCCATAGTTGACATGCCATACACCTAAACATCTCCAGGCTATAAATTATGCATAATAATAACAAATTGCCTTCTGAGTCACTTACTAGTACTCACAGTCGAGTGGGAACGCAGGCTTCTGGGACGGAATCTAGGCCTTAGGTAGCCGGCTAGTTGAGGTCCATGAACTGTACCCTCATAAAACAATAACAAGCACACCTTACCTCTAACATGCTAAACACCCCCTCCTAGCCTTGCAGGAGTGGACATGGTGCCCTATCCGTTTGATGGGGTGACACCAGTTCATCCCTCGAAATCCTGTTTTGCCGTCGCTGTGTCCCCCCCCCCCTCTTTTTTCTTATTATCTTTCTATCGTTGGGTCTCTTTGACCATCCAAACATCCAAGGTTCTTCTCTAACAACCCTTGGAACAGTTACAATTGACTGAGTTGCAAATCCTAATGTATTACTACCCTCCCTGTTTTGTGGAAGTTTTTTCTTTTTTCTTTTCTTAGGCTGCCTTGGTTTTATATAGTGGTATTTTTATCTGTTCTCTAATAATATAACGATAAACTCAGCCAAGTTACTTTGTAATAGCTATTCGCCTAGTGTGTCAGGTGATTTCATAGGTTCTACCTCCTATTAAGCTTTAAACTTAATTTTTTTTCTCCCTTCCTCTTCTCTCCTCGCCTTTCCCCCTCATAGCCTCCTCACCTGTAAGATGACTACTCAAACAAGTAAATTTCATACGCATTGCCTCACCTTTACTACAATTAACGCAAGGGATCTAAACAACCGGGGAAAAATGTCCATCGCATTCCGGGACCTAAAAAAGTACACAGTGGGGGGCAGAGCCAAGACCTTGCCAGGATCAGACGCATACTATGGAGCTCCTGATATTCCTCTACTAATTTCATGAATCCCGCTCTCATATTTTGGCATCCAGAACTGCTAATACCCTCTCCTGCTGCTATATTCCCAGCTGAACATAAAGATACCAGGAACATAGCATATAACTCAACGAGAGCAGATCTAGCTAAGCTGAGAGAGGTTTTAGGCCTTATCTCCTGACCATAACTTTCACCTAAGTCTCCTGGGATAATTGTTATTATCACGCTACAGTGAACGTCGGCTCTATAGCCTCCATAGGCTCCAGGATCAACTCCCTCCCAAGATGGGCGATGAGATACTGAATGCTCTGATTGCACTAGGGAACCGGATGGACGCCCAATTCACTTTGCTCAGCCAATGCATCTGTCTAGATCGGGAGGCTTCTGCAGACTTCCTAGAGCCTGAGCCGGAGCCTTCACCTCGCATAACTGCCAGCCCGCAGGGGGTCCCTATCTGCACTCACCTTTCAACAGATTGCTCCAAGATGGCGATGCCTGACTGCGCAGATCTACACAATGGCGTTTCTCCCATTTCACTGACCTGCTCTGTCATTACCCCGGACTCCGCTGCCATAGCTCTGGGCTTTGCTCCGAGGCGGCCGGTCATGGCGGAGCCAGGAGCCGACATTCTTGCTGCAACACTCCTTGGCAGTGTCGAGTCTGACTATTCACTTTGGGGAGATGCCTGCTTGACGCCATTGCCTGTAAACGCTTCGGTACGCATAGCCAATCTTGGACGGACAGAAGACCTCAATGGGGCTCTGGATCTCAGAAGTTCAGGTGCTGCTCCCCTCCTTGCGGTGATCAGATTCCGACTCGCAGGCCATGCACCCTGTTGGTCCCGGGGAGAACTTTGTTTGGCTAAATCCGGCAAACATGTGAGACAAATGGGTATCGGATAAACTTTAATATATTTACAAAAATCACTGTTAGCAGTTGGCGTTATCTGCGTCTGTATATTGACAGAACTTAGCATAGGATCAGAGACTTACTGGCATGAGGATTTTGGACATCTCTTGTTATATTATGGGTTATATTATGTTTTCACTAAGTTTGCCATTATGATCATCAAAACTCCCACTGCATTATTGTTATCATAGCCACAATGAAGTATATCAGCACATATTACAGGTTCTAGTTAATATATGCTGTTTCACCACACATATTATATCAGTTGTTTGTTTAATGTAGATGGTGTCTAACGATTTCTCTCCTTATCCATCTCTTGTTTATTGCTTAGTAAGCTCATATAGCAACCTTTTGTTGTCCCTGGCTCACTTACTATCCCTATATGAGAGGTTTGACCTTAGACTAACTAAAGTGTGGTACTTCCCCTAGAGGATCATATCCCAACATTATTAGACCATATAAGCTCTCTATTTAATTGTTTTAGCTATATGCAACTTGGTAAGACATTCTGCTTGTCTAGTATGTCTCCACAAATGTATGGTTTTAGTATTAGATCTGTGTAAACATGCCTCAACTATGATTAGCCACCTTTTATATATCTGTATGCAGCCTATGTCCTATTACTCATCATATCTCAATTGATCTATATCTCCGTATCACGATTATGACCCTTGTTCCCCCGGGACTAGTTCACTGCTATTAAAATGATACTTCTTTATGGTAGCTAGCCCAGGGGTACATCTCCCAGTTTTATATGGGATCTGACCACACTACTCCTGACATTTACCCTCCATATTTGAGCTCTCTACATCATAAAACTAAATAGCCCCATGGTGTGTACCTTCAGAACATTTTAACTGGCTCCGTCCTCCCATCCCCCCTCCATTATGAGCGGCTCTTGCCCGCTGCTTCCGCCCCCCCCATATACTCAGGCCTACGGGAGGCCTGATAACAGCCAACTCCCCACCTCTCATTACTTCTACCCTATAGCATATCTCTTATTTTGGGGTAGGGACCACTAGCTACTTGTTATCAGTATTAAAAATCGAGGTTTTATCCCTATATGTCCCAGTCACACATTTTATACGTATAAGTTTGCATTCTTACACTCCGGATCACAAAGGCAGTACTATCATTAATGTCAAATGTTATTCATCTGTTTTTGATATAGCTGTATTATATGACAATGACTTTCACTTCTATATAAACATGGCACTACTATGGTTCAGAAATTGAGATAACAAATACTGCATTGGTACACCGCTGTTTCAATTCCTATCTACTTTCTTTTTATATATGTGAAGTTTTTTCTTTTTGCCTATGTCATGTGACTGGACATATTCTTTGTTGTGTTGCTTATACTCAGTGCCTCAATAAAAAAATATTTAAAAAAAAAAAAAAAAACTTACACAGTCACATTTTATTCCTCCAGGAAACACATTTCCAAAAGGGAAGGGAGCCTAAATGGAATAATACGCATCCACAGCATACCTTGTTTCAGGTACATCTAAAAAATGCGGGGTGGGAATTTTGATACATCATTCGGTTCCCTTCAGGCTCACGCACACGGAAAAAGATCCAAAGGGGCGTTACATTGTTTTGACAGGTACATTATACAACCACCCAATAACACTCTCGACAGTCTACTCACCGAACAACAACCAGCACCTGTTCCTTAAACAATTCTCCAAAATACTACTGGACTACGCATAAGGTCCAGTATTTATGACAGGAGACCTCAATGTCCCTTTAGAACCGCAATATGACACTTCCAATGGGGCTTCTAGTGTCGCTAGTAAGACACTTAAATCCCTCAAGACAACGATCACTGATTTGATCCTACATGATACATGGCATATCTTGCAACCAACATCATGCATACATACTATTCACCCCCATGTAACAAATACTCACGTATAGATTATATATTTGCCGATACAGTAGGTCTAGACATGGTTAGTGACTGTAAAATTGGAAACATAATGTGGTCTGATCACGCCCCAGTCACCTGCGAGGTACAGTGGCCTGATATTCCGCCTACAACTTATATTTGGAGATTGGATGACACCCTCCTTGACAAACCTCTAATCAAAACTGAACTGCATAAATCATTGACTACTTCACACTCAACGTCCCTGACCACACCTCACTACCAAATACATGGAAAGCCCATAAATGCGTTATGCGAGGGGAATTCCTTAAGCATGCAGCTAGGCTACGCAAGCAATACAGGGCCAAGCACAAATCTCTCTTGGATTACCACCTTAGAAGCCCAACATAAGCGAAACTCACTAGACACAAACATTTGGAAGAGCTTATCACGAGCTAGGTCAGAACTCAAACAGTATCTTGCGGAGGCCTACCAACATAAGACGTTGTCAATTAGACAGCAATATTACAAAGGAGGAAATAAACCTGGGAAACTGTTGGCGCTATCTATTCGCAGGCAGCAGCTTCAATCACATACAGTATATACTGCATCACAAATAAGGACGGCAGCAAACTAAAGGGTAATAAGCAGATAGCTAACACCTTCAATACATACTACAAAGCATTGTACAACATTGATAAGGAGGCAGAAACACAAACACAACCTCTAGCCAAACAAAAGGCCATAGATAATTATGTGGATACCCTAAACCTACCACGCCTAAGCAAAGTAGATTCTGATAAACTAGACTTACCAATATCCCTAGAGGAGCTATCACAAGCAATTAAAGATCTCCCAAATGGAAAGAGTCCTGGCCCAGATGGGCTCACTACCAGATACTATAAAACTTTCCTTAGTTCCTTAGCCCCAACGATGCTTCAGCTCTTTAATGACTTAATGAACAACCCCAGCTCGTTAGCTCAATGCTTGAAACTTATATCTCGGTAATACCCAAACCAGGTAAGCCCCCTACTACCCCTGAAAATTTTAGACCGATTTCGCTGTTAAACACGGATGTTAAAATATTAGCAAAAGTCCTCTCACAGCTTTTAAATAAATATCTACCTGACCTCATTTCGACAGACCAAGTAGGGTTTGTCCTGGGTAGGGAGGCAAGGGACAATACCTGCAATTAATACATTATGCTCGGACTGAAGGGGTGCCTATGGCACTCTTTTCGACAGATGCGGAGTAGGCCTTCGACCGAGTCGACTGGCTTTTTCTGCGCCAGGTGATTAAGGCCATGAACTTTGGGAATCAGTTTATAAACATGACATTTTCACTGTACTCTAATCCGAATGCACGTGTTAGGGTAAACGGAACTCTATCGGACACATTTAATATAACGAACGGTACAAGGCAAGGGTGCCCTCTTTCCCCGCTATTATTTGCCCTTTCAATAGAAGCCCTGGCCCAAAAAATCAGGAACAACCCCAATATCACTGGGATAGACTTGAGGGGGACTGAGTACAAACAAGCGCTCTACGCGGATGATATTTTATATACCCTTACCAATATAGATGTTTCAGTACTGGAGCTTCTCGCGGAGATAAGGGAATACAGTTCCCTATCTAATTTCCATCTCAACATCACAAAATCCGAGCTTCTAAATATAACCGCACCCCAAGATCAAATGCAAACCCTGTGGGAAACCCACAAGATACCTATAGCAGACACACAATTGAAATATTTGGGAGTCTTTCTCACAAAAAATCCCCAAGATCTTTATAAAAATAACTATCTAAAATTAAAAGAGGAAATAATAAGAGACCTTTCCTCGTGGAAGAATAAACCCCTGTCCTGGCCTGGCAAGATTGGAGTGATTAAAATGAATATCCTCCCACGCATATTATATATATTGCAAACACTCCCGATCCCTCTCCCTAAAGATCTTCTTCCACAGTTGCAAAAAATACTTGAACAGTTTATCTGGACTGGCACAAAACCGTGTGTTCCAAGAAAAACACTATACATGCCACGAGATAAAGGGGGACTGGGTTTCCCTGAATTAGCGACATATAGACGGGCAATACTCCTACAGCGCCTTATAGAATGGGCTCACAACTCAACACATAAAGCCTGGGTACGATTAGATGGGCACATCTTTAATCTTAAGAATATGAGTATATTAGCATGGACACCACCCCCTGCAACGCCCAAAGACCATAAATAAGTATACTCTATCAGCTGAGGTGCTCAGAGAGTAGGACAGAACTGTAAACACCAGTACACACCTCTCTTCTAGATACTCACCTATGTTACCCATTATTGAAAACCCAGACCTTCCATACTTTTACATAGGAACACACATGAGCGAGCCTTACAGCCTTCGCGAAGGCTCGTTGCAGTTTGCAATTGATGAAGGGACACTGTATTCTCAACAAGATATGGCAGAGAAGTATGGAGACATATTCTCTTCCTGGAAGAGATACAACCAACTTCAGCACTACCTTACACACCAAAAACACAAGGAACACTTCGCAAGAGAACTCACCGCCTTTGAACACTTATGCACAACAGTTAAACCAACAAGGCGCTTATTATCTTTGGTTTACTTTTGCCCCCAAACATGCCTCTGCCCACCTACACCCTAGCTTGGAACAAAGACCTTAATAGGGACATAGACCATGAGACCTGGATTAGGTCCTTTAAATTATCAAAGCGCTCATCAATCTCTGCTAATGTCCAAGAAATACATTTAAAACTTACATGCAGATGGTATCTAACACCGTCAAGATTACATAGATGCTTTCAAACAGCTAGTCCTTTGTGCTGTAGGGATTGTGAGGAACACGGCACGCTCTTGCACATATGGTTGTCATGCCCAAAATTAAAAGAATATTGGTGTAAAGTGACAAGCCTCATATCAGACAAATTACAAATTATCATTCCAAATACCTCAGAGGTGACTCTTCTCTTTCACCTGCCTAAAGTCAGAGCAGCACACACACAGGCCCTGATGCTGATAATGCTCACATGAGCTAAAAAGCTGATCCCTAGAAAGTGGAGATCAAGGACTATCCCAACAATTGAGAAATGGGTTTCCGCAGTTGACGAACTGCTCCTCTTAGAAAGGTTCCACTATTTCAAAATTAACCAAATTGGTACTCATGAGATGATGCTGGCCACATGGAGGGGCACCTGCGTATGATTGAAACCGGTTGAGGCAAGGCATAATATGAATAAGACTCCTATTCCCCCCCTCCCTTAATTATTATTTTTTTTGTTTTATTTTATTTTGGACACACAATTTATTGTTAATGATAGTGCTATTTAGCTATTTAACAGTAGAAAAAGCTAAAAACATGGCAAGCCCTGTATGTAAAAATGTTAATCAAGATATGCTTAGAATAATAGCTAACGGGAGACCGTAACATTATCAACGTATTTTTAATGTATCAATTGCCTAACTGGATTGTCTATGATATTTACTTTTATAACAATTGGTGTTGAACAATGACAACAAACAGTCGG
This sequence comes from Bombina bombina, assembly GCF_027579735.1. NCBI lineage: Eukaryota > Metazoa > Chordata > Amphibia > Anura > Bombinatoridae > Bombina > Bombina bombina. Next base: position 239,318,844 of record NC_069505.1, on the reverse strand, counting down.
CAGAAAATGTAATGCAATATATGCTTCTCCTGTGTACATGCAATTTTCGAATCAATAAAGCTTATTAATAAAAAAAAAATAAAAAAAAAATACATAGATCTGTGTAATTAAATTTCACAAATAGATACAACTATTGAAGCTTAGCTGTATATGACGACTTCTACTTCATTAGAAGAAGGATAAAAACTTTAGCTGTGTATAAAATAGGTGTATAACCCCAGTTATACCTGTTTTAGTGTTATATAAATGTTGCACCACAACAAATAATAAACAGCAATAATAATTGTGTCTAAACATTTACCTTGTTGTTACAACATAAACAATTACTTGTATGTAACTAAATTGTTCTCAATTTAATGGTTGGTTATCTATAAGTACAGTATGTATTGTTGTTAATTCAATTAATATTGTTAAAATTGGTATTTACATTGTGGTTCTTCATGTGAAAAGTTTGTACACTCCAGGTACACAACATCAACTACACATGTGTAAGTAAATTATCATCTCTGGCTTTCATCCCACTTGCACTAAATAAGGGCACCAGCATATTTCACCATCAGATACCACCAGGTACTCGCATGTTACAGAGAACATGAGCACAGCAGAGAATTATACACAATTATTATATATAAATGTGTTGTTACAGTGCACAGTATTTACACTTATTACTCACATGTACAGCCTGTTACTGATACAGAGTCTCCCTCAGTCTCATTGTAAGCTCTTGCGGTTACAGTGAATGTGTATGTCTTCCCTGGGGTCAGATTACTGATTGTAGCAGATTCACTTTGCACTATTGTAGAGGACACGTCTGTCTGTACTTTGTAAGTATAATTACTGTTATATTCATAAGGTTTACTCCAATTCAGGGTAGTAGAATCTGTTTTACTAGAAATTGTTAGATTGTTCACCGGATATGGTCCTGTTAAATAAATAAACAAATAAATATATATATGTAAAATGTATACACTTATGCTAAGCTTAATATTACGGTTTAAGTAGAACATCTAGGGCTTTTTTCAGATTAGATACAAACATACAGTGTATTCTACATAATATACAATCTGACATATTAGTTATAGAGAGTAGATGCTGATCACCATTCCCTGCAAGACGCTGTGTGACACTGTCACTTTCCCATATGGTGATCTCTGGACTTTTTTGAAAATCACAAGAGAGGAATGAAAAGTTTTATGGCTTAAAAGGAAATTAAAGTTGAATTTAAACTTTCATGGTGCATCTCTGTTCTAGTGATAAAATATTTTTATGAATAAGGTAAATTTGCAGTAAAATAATATGATCATTACTAAGGAATTTAAATAAAATATATAAAAAAACATAGCACCAGGACTTACTTGTGGTGACTTCGCTATTAACAGATGAGCTCTGATACTGACAGTCTGCGACAGTGACTACCGTTATTGTGTATTTAGTGCCAGAGCTGAGGTTCTGAAGGGTGACGTTTGTGTTGTTGCTTGAGACAGTCCCATTGCCTAAAGCACTGCTATAAGTTATATTAAAACTCTTTGTCACATTGGTCATGTTTATTGGGTCTCCCCAGGATAATGAGATGATGTTTGTTCCATTGGAGATGAAGTATATGGAGCCTGGTGGTGTTGGGTCTGTGAGACACATTGTACAATAATAATGAGATATCAGTACATGTGAACTATATACAGTTTTACCCATGCAATCATTTTTTTTTAATTTAACCTTTTTTTAAAGACTGGAACATTTCATATAGTGTAAAAACTAATAAATAATTCCCAGTTTTGTAATATAAAATTAAATACAATAAATACATAGATCTGTGTAATTAAATTTCACAAAAAGATAAAATGATTGATGCTTAGCTGTATATGACGACTTCTACTCCATTAGAAGAAGGATATAACCTTCAGCTGTGTATAAAATAGGTGTATAACCCCAGTTATACCTGTTTTAGTGTTATATAAATGTTGCACCACAACAAATAACAAACAACAATAATACTTGTGTCTGATCATTTACCTTGTTGTTTGCAAGATAAACAATTCATTTTATGTAACTAAATGGTTCTTAATTTAATGGTTGGTTATATTTAAGTACAGTATGTATTGTTGTTAATCCAATTAATATTTGTGTGAAAAGTTTGTACACTCCAGGTACACAACATCAACTACACAGGTGTAAGTAAATGGTCATCTCCGGCTTTCATTCCACTTGCACTAAATAAGGGCACCAGCATATTTCACCATCAGATACCACCAGGCACTCACATGTTACAGAGCACATAAGCACAGCAAATCATTTTATTACAAAGACAGAGATTAATATTTTGCTTAATCTTTTCCTTTACTGCTCCATTCAGCAATTTAAAGCCTATAACATTAATAAAAAAAGAACATTGACACATGAATAGAAGAAATAAAACAGAGAAAAAAGTCCCTGAGTAGCAATACCAAATAGTGAACAGTCCAGTATATCCCAGTAACTAAATAATAGCCAATAAGCAGATAGCCCTAATATTGCCCCAAACTGGTCACATTAATAGATATACAGATAAAAGTAAAATAAATACATAACATAATATAGCTAACTTCCTTTTTATTTTTTGGAAAAATCTATGTGCACCATGTTTAAGCCATGTAATACAAGTCACACTCTCCACTTTGCGCCATATTTGATGCAACACTTTTTGCACCAATTATGATGCAAACTTCTAAATAACCCACCCACTAGTGAATTTTCCCACCACTTTTGATTGGAATATGCATAATCACATGATTTATGACATCAGCCAATCTGATTCAAATACACATTATAAACTATCCCTAACTAATCAAAATGCTTGATACTTGTGTCATTGATCACTCATCAGAACTTGTAAGTGCCATTTGTTACATTGTGTATTATAGTTTGAAAGTACGTTTATGTGAAATTAGTATTAAAGAAATTAAAACCACCTCTTTACTGTCATGCTGTTTTCAGTGTATTTCTTCCTTCTCTTGAATTTCTTTTTCAGTAAGAAATGTCATTTTATATGCCAGCCCATTTTATAACACCTGTGAATGGGTGGTTTTTAAAACTAGATTGCAATCAGGAGGGATTAGACAGGTACAGGGAGAAAACTGGCCCAGCTCTTTAAGGGACAGGAAACCCCAAATTTTTCTTTCATGATTTGGATAGAACATACCATTTTAAACAACTTTCACATTTCCTTCTATTATCAAATTTGCTTCATTCTCTTGTTATTCTTTGCTGAAGGAACATCATTGCACTACTGGCAGCTAGCTGAACACATCTAGTTAGCCAATCACAAGAGACAAATGTGTGAAGGCACCAATTAGCAGCTAGCTCCCACTAGTGTAGGATATGTGCGTATTCTTTTCCAACAAGGGATACCAAAAGAACAAAGCACATTTGATTACAGAAGTGAATTTTAAAGTGTTTTAAAATTACATGCTCTATCTGAATCAGGCAACTTAAATTTTTATTTTCCTATCCCTTTAAAATATCCATTGTTTGCAAAAAAATACACGATACTCTAATTACGATATATTCACAATCATTCCTGCTCAGAATAATAATATATTTACACTATATACATATATTGGTATAAATAAACACAGAGATATGACAGACAACATTGTTTAGAAAAAAATAAAGGAACTTAGGGACATGTAAATATGTGTGCAAAAGATTTCTGACATAATACACACACACACATATATATATATATATATATATATATATATATATATATATATATATATATATATATATACACAAGTATGTGCAAGGACATATGTACAAATTCTAGCATTAATAATAATTAAAAATAAAAATAAAAAATATGACTCCTAAAAATACAAATTAATTTCTGTGAAAGTATCATATAACAAATAAGTATAAACATAACTTTCTGTGAGATGTTATTTGTTGAGGTATAAATCAATCTATTTCTTGGACATTAACAGATGAAAAATAAAAGATTAGCTATAGAGAAATGTGCTTGTTCATGGACAGTAATGAAAGGGTATAAATAAAGTTGGGAAAAAACAGAATAACCGTGACATCGATGACTGTTAGTTAATACCAGTCCGATGCTCATCGCACCGTACTTGATGTGCATGTTTTTGATGGCTTTTTTGATAAATAAGGAGATCGTATTCAGGTCCGCGGCAGCGTTGTCTGGCGAGCGCATTGACGCTGGCGAATGCAACATAGTTGACGCTTTGATAACTAGCCCCATACTGTATTAGTTGTTGTTGATTATTGTATTTATAGCTTTTAGTACTTCCTCTTCAGTTTTTATTTTCGGGGCCTGATTGGTCCCGAATCTGCAGGGCGCCGTATTGCACCAGCAGTTCACAAGAACTGCTGATGCAATGATAAATGCCGACAGCGTATACTATCAGCATTTATCGATGTGCGGCGGACATGATTCCCTATAGCGGATCATGTCTGTCCGCACCATGATAAATTTACCCCTCTGTCTGATGATGATGAACCAAAATTAAGAAAAAAAAATCTAAGAAAACAAAATTATTAGACAACCAGGGAAATTCATATCTAGACCCTGAAAATGTATTACACCCCCGATCTTCTAATTGGCGTCCGACTAAAAGAGTCACAACATTTCTTGATAATTATGTTAGAAAACTAATTTCTAAGAAGGCTAAAAATACTTTAAGGGAAGAGTGTCCCCGACCAGAATTACCTAACAATACTCATATTACCCCTGAGATTGACACAAACCTCCTAAAATTCATAGGTAAACGAAACTTTAATATCCATAGATGTCCTGTTAAAAACCTTAAGTTCTGTCAAGACAAATTGCTTAATACTTTAGGGCCTGTCACTAACTGTTTGAATTTTCAGAAGAAGCCATTGCTGATGAATCCTCTATGGACCCTTATATGGTTCAAGCATGGCTTCAACGGACAGTATATTTAATAAGTGACACAAATTCATCTCAATCTACACAAAGGAAGAGGGTGGTTTTAAAAACCATAGATGCAAAAATGTTGCACCTACTGAAATGGAATCCTGTTTGGCGACCAAGGCCTTAAAAAAATTAAACAATTATGTCAATACTTTTAACTCCCTGAATAAAATAAAAGTTAACACAATAAATATTTTTTATCAACATCAGAGTAAGGTTTTCAACAGGGCCGGGAATGGAAGAGGCTGTGTGATGCATAAGTGTTACTGTACCTTTGATTCTGGCATAATCACCTTTCCTGACTCTGGCTGTGAATAAAAGTCTGACACGCCCCTATGGAGGTGCTTGGATATTGTCCTGCAACCTCAGTTCAAGTCTAAGCTAAGCTGTGTGAACTTACCTCTCTGATTGCTGCAAGCCTGTTTGTTTTTCTTTGTGTTCTAAAGCCTCTCAGTGTGTGGGGATTTTCCAGGATCTTTCAAGGTAAACTACAATCAGGTTGGAATCATTTAACAAACTCTTCTGCTGTTAATTTGTTTCCTAGGGTAAAATCAGCACTACCTATCTGGCACACCAGCTGAATCTCTGGTCTCAAACACAGTCCCTCTCTGATACAGAAAGCTGTAAGATTCTCTAGAATAGTTTGTAAGTAAACAATTTTGCTTATTATTTGTTTGCTGTAAATCTCACACTGGAATACAAATACTTCAACTTTTAGTGATTCAGATATATATTGAACATTTGTATCTGGATTTCTCATAAGCTGTATGCTGCTGATTTAAGTTTACCTATGTCATGGGAGTTTTCTTTGTTAATTAATTAACCACAACTGCTCTGAACTTATTTCAGTTATCTGCAAAGTTCTCAATTACTTACGTACCAGTTTACTTTTCCACTTGACTCCATTTTCAAGTTGTTTGCATTTATCTGCTTCTGCTGTTATTCCTCCTTCTGCTGTACAACTGCTCATGTTGTTTAGACCCAAACTAACCTTTATACTCTTTGGAGAGATAGGAATATCTATATTAAATGTAAGATTAATTTGGGGTAACATACTTCCTATGTTATAGCCTTTAATCCTACATACATACTTTCCTTTACTAGCTAGTTAGGAATATGCAGATAACTAGTAAGTGTGACAGGCTGCTTCCCCAGCAGTCCATTCCTCTCAAGGTCTCAATTTCAACACACCAATACCCCTTCAACATCATATGCAGGATTCATCAAGAGGCTGGAATAAAAGGACCTCTAGACCCCGATCACAAAGCAGACCATTCTCAGATAAATCTTTCTCATACTTATACCAATTTTTCCCCACCCATAGTGGAAAGGAGGTTAGGTCTATTCAAACACAACTAGGAAACAATTACAGACACACTGATTCAGGACTTATAGTCAAAAACAATTTATAAAAAATAATTTTAGAAATAAAATATGTCATTCATCATACATTTGTATCTATTTGATAACAAATTTCACTCAATAATTAAAAAAGGGACGTCTCCCTTACACATATAAAAAATATGAATAAAAAAAAATTGTATATATATATATGTATATAAATCAAAAGAAAAAAATGTGAATCAAAAGAAAAAATGATTCATATACCACATTAAAAAGGCCAAAAAAGTGCCAGTAAAAAATATATCAATAAAAAATATATGGTATAATGCTTAAGATGTCCATAAATGTTATGTCCCAGAAATTGGAGTTCTAGAATAACTCCTCTATTTATCTCCAAGGATGTAAATTCTTATATGTGTTGCCACATTGTGGGTAGTTATCAAGCCGTCAACCTCAAATACGCTGGAATTCCGCAGCGTATTTGTGGTGAGGCTGATTCGCCTTAGTTATCAAAGGCTAGAGACCGGCAAAAGTAGAATTTTGTGACGTAAGCTTCGATCCGCCGGACTCAGTCCGACACAGATCGATTCTTACGTCACTCCAGATGTTCCGCACACAAGTGCGGCACAATCTGACTACTTTTGCTAGTTATCAAAAACTAGCAGGTACGCTCGGCACTTTTCCGGCCCAGCGTACCTGGTTTTCAATCCGCCGCCCTGGAGGTGGCGGATCCCATAGGAATCAATGGGAGTCTGACCATAGCGAAAGTTCATGTTCGCTGCTGCCAGACATGACATTGATTCCTATGGGAGCTGTCTGCACCTAACACCCTAACATGTACCCCGAGTCTAAACACCCCTAATCTGCCCCCCCTACACCGCCGCAACTAAATAAAGTGTTTTCCCCCTAAACCTCCACTCCCGGAGTCCACCGCCACTATAATAAACTGATTAACCCCAAAACCGCCGCTCCCGGAGCCCACCGCAACTATAATAAACTGATTAACCCCTAAACCGCCGCTCCCGGAGCCCACCGCAACTATAATAAACTGATTAACCCCTAAACCGCCGCTCCCGGACCCGCCGCCACTATAATAAATATGTTAACCCCCTATACCGGCGCCCCCGGAGCCCCCCGCAACTAAATAAAGTTAGTAACCCCTAAACCGCCGCTCCTAGACCCCGCCGCAACTCTTATAAATTTATTAACCCCTAAACCGCCGCTCCCGGACACCGCCGCCACCTACATTATACCTACTAACCCCTATCCTGCCCCCCCTACACCGTCGCCACCTATAATACATTTATTAACCCCTATCCTGCCCCCCCCTACACCGCCCCCACTGTAATAAATTTATTAACCCCTAAACCTAATTCTAACACTAAACCTAACACCCCTCTAACTTAAATATTAATTAAATAAATCTAAATAATATTTCTATTATTAACTAAATGAATCCTATTTAAAACTAAATACTTACCTATAAAATAAACCCTAATATAGCTACAATATAAATAATAATTATATTGTAACTATCTTAGGATTTATTTTTATTTTACAGGCAACTTTCAATTTATTTTAACTAGGTACAATAGCTATTAAATAGTTATTAACTATTTAATAGCTTACCTAGCTAAAATAAAGAGAAATTTACCTGTAAAATAAATCCTAACCTAAGTTACAATTACACCTAACACTACACTATACTTTAATAAATTATTTCTATTTAAAACTAAATACTTACCTGTAAAATAAACCCTAAGATAGCTACAATATAATTAATAATTACATTGTAGCTATTTTAGGATTTATGTTTATTTTACAGGTAACTTTATTAAACTCGCATTCTATTGGCTGATCGGAACAGCCAATAGAATGCGAGCTCAATCTGATTGGCTGATTCAATCAGCCAATCAGATTTTTCCTACCTTAATTCCGATTGGCTGATAGAATCCTATCAGCCAATCGGAATTGAAGGGACGCCATCTTGGATGACGTCCCTTAAAGGAGCCTTCATTCGTCGTTAGTCCGTCGGGGAAGAAGGATGTTCCGCGTCCGCGGGATGAAGATGGATCCTGAAGAAAGAAGATTGAAGACCCCGCTTGGAAGATGACATTGCCCGGATGGAAGACTTCTTCAGCGCCGCTTGGAGGATCACTTCATCGGATGGAAGACTTCTTCAGCGCCGCTTGGAGGATCACTTCATCGGATGGAAGACTTCTTCAGCGCCCCTTGGAGGATCACTTCTGCCACTCCGGATCTCCTCTTCAGTTCCATCGGTGGCTCGGCTGAGTGAAGACGACTCAAGGTAGGATGATCTTCAGGGGGGTAGTGTTAGGTTTATTTAAGGGGGGTTTGGGTTAGATTAGGGGTATGTGGGTGGTGGGTTTTAATGTTGGGGGGGGTTGTATTTTTCTTTTACAGGCAAAAGAGCTGTTTTCTTTGGGGCATGCCCCGCAAAAGGCCCTTTTAAGGGCTGGTAAGGTAAAAGAGCTTTGAACTTTTGTAATTTAGAATAGGGTAGGGCATTTTTTTATTTTTGGGGGCTTTGTTATTTTATTAGGGGGCTTAGATTAGGTGTAAGTAGCTTAAAATTGTAATATTTTTGAAATGTTTGTAACTTATTTTTTTTATTTTTTGTAACTTAGCTTTTTTATTTTTTGTACTTTAGTTAGTTTATGTAATTGTATTTAATTGTAGTTATTTGTAGCTAATTTATTTAATTAATTTAATGATCGTGTAGTGTTAGGTTTAATTGTAACTTAGGTTAGGATTTATTTTACAGGTAATTTTGTATTTCTTTTAGCTAGGTAGTTATTAAATAGTTAATAACTATTTAATAACTATTCTAACTAGCTAAAATAAATACAAAGTTACCTGTAAAATAAACATAAATTCTAAAATAGCTACAATGTAATTATTAATTATATTGTAGCTATCTTAGGGTTTATTTTACAGGTAAGTATTTAGTTTTAAATAGGAATAATTTATTAAAGTATAGTGTAGTGTTAGGTGTAATTGTAACTTAGGTTAGGATTTATTTTACAGGTAAATTTCTCTTTATTTTAGCTAGGTAAGCTATTAAATAGTTAATAACTATTTAATAGCTATTGTACCTAGTTAAAATAAATTGAAAGTTGCCTGTAAAATAAAAATAAATCCTAAGATAGCTACAATATAATTATTATTTATATTGTAGCTATATTAGGGTTTATTTTATAGGTAAGTATTTAGTTTTAAATAGGATTAATTTAGTTAATAATAGAAATATTATTTAGATTTATTTAATTAATATTTAAGTTGGGGGGGTGTTAGGTTTAGTGTTAGACTTAGGTTTAGGGGTTAATAAATTTATTACAGTGGCGGCGGTGTAGGGGGGGCAGGATAGGGGTTAATAAATTTATTATAGGTGGCGACGGTGTAGGGGGGGCAGGATAGGGGTTACTAGGTATAATGTTGGTGGCGGCGGTGTCCGGGAGCGGCGGTTTAGGGGTTAATACATTTATAAGCGTTGCGGCGTGTCCAGGAGCGGCGGTTTAGGGGTTAATACATTTATAAGAGTTGCGGCGGGGTCTAGGGGCGGCAGTTTAGGGGTTAGTAACTTTATTGAGTTGCGGGGGGCTCCGGGGGCGCCGGTATAGGGGGTAGAACAGTATAGTGTGAGTGCTTAGTGACAGGGGAAGCAATAAAGCTGTCAAAAAGCCAAAGAGCAGCGAGATCGGATGAGTGATAACTCTCACAGTCCGCTGCTCATCGCCCCGTACTTGGTGCGCGGCTTTTTGACAGATTTATTGATAACGTAGGCAAAATTTTGCAGGTCTGCGGCGGCGATGGTAGGCGAGCTTAGGCGGGCATATTGAACCGGCGAAGGCAGGTAAATTAGACGCGTTGATAACTACCTCAATAGTTGCCAATATTTCATCATATGGATATACTTCCTTATATGTTCATGCAATATAGTGCACCTTTTAATTAAGACTGCTCCGCAGGTGAAAACATCACATCAATGATCAATAGCAGAATAGACGATAAGTGTCCTGATTATGTGAGTTTTTAAAAATTTCCATTTAAAAGTTCATGCTGTACATAGTACATTATTCGAAGCTGCTCTGTAAAGTTGAAATACAGACTGGATATGGAATAAGCACTCGCCTCCAGGAGATAATGTGAGCGATTTCACACACCTTTCTTCCACCAGTGTAACTGCTGTTCCAGTCGGTAATGGAGTCTGCAATTTCAATCGGTAATAGAGCCAGCAGATTCGATGATTGTGGTAAAGGACCCTCTCTTAACGCAAAAATTACATGCGGGTTACTAGGTACCTAGTGATGAAAAGAGTATATAAGTTTGCAGGATAACAGCTTCACTTCAACGCGTTTCACCCAGGGTATTGGGCTTTCTCTTGGATTTCTGGATTTCAACTTTACAGAGCAGCTTTGAATAAGGTACTATGTACAGCATGAACTTTTAAACAGAAATTTTTAAAAACTCACATAATCAGGACACTTATCGTCTATTCTGCCATTTATCATTGATGTGATGTTTTCACCTGCGGAGCAGTCTTAATTAAAAGGTGCACTATATTGCATGAACATATAAGGAAGTATATCCATATGATGAAATATTGGCAAGTTTATATGATATATTGTATGTTTTGTTGAGATTTGTCACAAAGGGGCAACACCATATAAGAATTTACATCTTTGGAGATAAATAGAGGAGTTATTCTAGAACTCCAATTTCTGGGACATAACATCTATGGACATCTTAAGCATTATACCATATATTTTTTATTGATATATTTTTTTACTGACACTTTTTTGGCCTTTTTAAGGTGGTATATATGAATAATTTTTTCTTTTGATTCACATTTTTTTCTTTTGATTTATATACATATATATATATACAATTTTTTTTTTATTCATATTTTTTATATATGTAAGGGAGACGTCCCTTTTTTAATTATTGAGTGAAATTTGTTATCAAATAGATACAAATGTATGATGAATGACATATTTTATTTCTAAAATTATTTTTTAGAAATTGTTTTTGACTATTAGTCCTGAATCAGTGTGTCTGTTACACCTGGCTACTAGCGCCATCCTTTATATACACTATAATCTTATTTTGTCTGTACCGACTTTGAGGGAAGGATTGGCTAAAGTGTAACTTTAGGCTTAGCACAGTTCTTAGTCTGTTTATATCCACTAGGAAACAATTACACTAGATCCTTGGGTCCTTCAAAACATTTCAGGATCTCGCTTAGAATTCGTGTCTCCCCCAGTTCAAACAAAATTACCCACTCCTATAGTTTTTTCTCATCTAGATTCAAAACTCCTAGACCAGGAGATTGCAGACATAGTAATCAAATCTACTATAGAACCAGCTCCAATGCTGGAAAATTCCTTCATAAGCAACATGTTTTTTGTAAAGAAAAAGGAAGGTTCATCTCCTCAGGAATTGTCTTCTACACAAGGATTGGGATGGTCAGGTTAGCTTTGACAGATGCCTATCTGACATTTCCCATATTCTCCTCCTCACAGGAAGTATCTCAGATTTTTTCTGGAAAAATTAATTATGGCAGTTCACATGTCTTCCATTTGGTCTTTCTTTAGCACCTTGGGCTTTTACAAAAATTTTGAAACCTGTGGTAGCCTGGCTTCGACTGAAAGGAATTCGCCTCATTATTTATTTAGACAACATTCTTATAATGAATCAGGATCCAGTGATTCTTGTATCTCATTTGAACACTACAATCAAGTTACTACAACACCTTAGATTTTTAGTTAATTTCAAGAAATCTATTCTCAACCCTTCTCAATCTCTTGTATTTCTAGGTTTCACAATAAATTCCAACCTCTCTTCCTTAAACTCTCCTATATAAAAAATAAAGTCAGAAATTTCATCTATTCTCAAGATGAAATTTTTTCCAATCAGATACCTTGGGAGAATAATTGGGCTCCTTTCTTCTTCTATTCAAGCTATTTCAAGCTATCCAGCAAATTTACACTATAGGTCTCTTCAAAGGCTGAATATTTATTATCTTCGCAAAGGATAATCTTATTCTCACAAGATATCTTTATCTTCAGATGCAAGAGAGGAGTTACAATGGTGGTTATCCAACATTCTAGCATGGAATAGAAAGGTCATTTTTTGTTTTTTTTTTGGATGTCATTATTGAATCCGATGCAAGCAAGACTGGATGGGGTGCCAGATGTGGCTCTCTTATAACTGGAGGCAAATGCAGTTATGCAGAACAACAACTTCATATCAACAACCTGGAATTGATAGCAAGTTATTTTGCTGTCAAGAGTTTTTCCAAAGATTCCTCTCCTCCTATTTTTCTAATATTTCAGCAGTCAGGTACATCAACAAATTAGGAGGGACCAATTCCAAAACTGTATCCACTTTGGCAAGAGACTTTATACACTTTTGTTTGGCTCAGAACATCTACTGTATATAACAGCAGAATTTATTCCGGGTCTTTCAAGTACTGCTGCAGACTTGGGTTCAAGGCACTTTGTAGATTCCAGCAATTGGATGCTGAATCTTCAAATATTTTAAAAAAAATTTGCTTTACGGGGTCCATTTTTTCTGGACCTCTTTGCATCTCGCCTAAACCATCAACTTCAGAAATATTTCAGTTGGAGACCCTATCTAGAGGCTCAGGCTATGGATGTTTTTCAACAGAAGTGGCCAATTCAAGGAGTCTATGCCTTCCCTCCATTTTCAATGATCTCCTGGACAATAGCCAAATTCAAGATGTATCAAATTTATCTTCTCTTGATAACTCCATGGTGGTCAACTCAGCCATGGTACCCCATTCTTCTAGAAATGTCTTATCTTCCTCCCCTATTGTTACCACATCAAAAGGACATTTTAGCAAATCCAATAGGTGATTTTCATGAACTGGTTTTGCCAGGATCTCTCAAACTAGTTGCTTGGATGATTTTATGGGTTCCTGGTGCTCAGAGGGTCTTTCTGCAGGAGCTAAATCACTCCTTAGTGACTATCGGTCACCAGGAGCCAAGAAATCTTCCTTTCTTCTTGGAAAAAGTGGTCTTGCTGATGCAGTTAAAGGTATCCTGTTCCCTTTTCAGCTTCTTTAAATTAAGTACCTAATTATTTAACTTCCTTGTTTGAAGAGGGATTGGCATACAGATCCAGTAATGTTGTGGGGTCTGCCATATCCGCTGGTCATGAACTACTTCTTAATTCTCCCATTGGTCAGCACATTTCGGTCTGTAGACTCATGAAATCCATTAAACGTAAAAGACCCCCTACTCCTAAATGTTTTTGAGATGTTACCCTCATTTTATCCCTTTGCAAATCCTGGCCAATTAATTCTGCCTTATCTTTAAAAAAAATGATCTGCTAAACTTGCCACTTTATTATGCTTACTATCTCACTGAAGGGTGTCTGATGTTAGAGCTATTGATTATGATTCTAAAATGTTTTCTCCTCAAGCTGTTATCTTCCCTATCTCTCGCAATACAAGCTTCCTCTACTAACCTATTTTACCCTTATTTTCCTGAAGAACCTCAGCTTTGTATTGTTCTTTGCTTAAAATAAAATAAATTGTGGACTATTAATTTTACAACTAATTCTTCTAAGCAGTTACTAATTTTCTTTTACTCAACCCCAGCTTCTCGTTTCTTTTCTAGCAGGGATTGAAAATTACGATTATCCTAGTTTTATGAAGGAATAATCTACATTTTATTAAACAGACAGAGACTAATATTCCTCCCCTATTTTCCCTCCCCCTTTTTATTCATATATATTATATAAAGTTAACATGTTTATATATATATATATATATATAATTCTAGCACCAAATCCTACTTCATCAAGCTTCTAAAGATTGTAATTTGAATCTACTTCTCTTCGTTTCAAATGGTTGAGGAAATTCTTCAGTTTCAAGCAGTGGAGGCTCCTCCATAGGAGCACAGGCGCACGTGAACCTCCACATAAAAAAGATAGAAAAGAAATTTTTGGCTAAATAAATATAATTTTTCTAATAGCCCTGTTAGGTCTCTGATCGCCGGGGTACCACTTCATAATCTTCATAATAATAATCAGTATGTTACACTTATCACTGGAATTGAGTATTTCACATTCAAGACCTTGGAAAGCAAGAATCAGACATGCACATACAATGGAATCTAAGTCTGCTCTAATTTATTCTTAGCAGGGCTGGGTAATATATTACATTACATACATGTAACGACACAGAGGGTCTTCATACACGCCCCCTATTACAAGTTAGTTAATACAACTTAACAGACATAAAATCCTTTGTATAAGACTGGGGAAATTCATCCTTGAACAACAAGATAACATAGGAATGTAAAAATGCTCGTAGCTTCATGGTTACGTTAGTAACAAGATAAGGATGTTACTCCCCAAAGAACAGATGTCATATAACAAAATACAGAAAAAAAAGCAACAGTTCAATATCAGTACAACAGTTCAATGTAACTTCCTCAATGGCTTCTTAGATACAAAATGTCAGCACTATGGTTATATATTCTTATAAGCCCCCTCTATTAGAAAAATATATTTATTCAGCCAAAAAAGCTTCCAGTCCAGACTGTCAAGTTTGCTTAAAAAAATAGAAAAAAATTGGCTTTTTTTTACTGCACATGCGATAGAGAGGTCTAAGCTGGCATAGCCCTTTGCACTTATTTCTAAGTGCCTGCAGCGCCGCTCCAACCCAGCCCCTATCCTATCCTATCCTATCTTAATCATACAGCTTTTGCTGTGCGATTGAGACAAGAGTCAGACATCACAACTCACCAGGTCACATGCCGACATCGACGAGGCTCCTCCTCCCCTCATCTGCATGAAATGGAGTCAGTTACTCTCTATTGCTTTAACAATCAGGGCCAGTGTTCAGCAGTTCAAAGATTGGGGACTAGTGGCAGGCTGCATCAGCGTGAAAAGTAAGACAGCAGAACCAGTGAGTTTCCCCTACTGAAACGCAGCTCATCGTTAGCAGCTGCACTAGGGGTTAAAGGCTGGGCACAAAATACATTCTTCTTTCTGTACCCCATCACTCTGCTACAGAAAATACTTTTTATCTTGAACTATCACACATTCTCATCTTTCCTCCTGTCACTGGACTGTGTGCCGGCAGAACGCTGACAGCTGCAATAGTGTACATAACAGACAGAGGAGTGTGAGTTTCTTTTTTTTCTTAACAGAGAGGGGAGATGCAGAAAGAATGTGTTTTATGCCCAGCCTTTAACCCCTAGTGCAACTGCTAGCATTGAGCTGTGCTGCCTGCAACAAGCAGATTTAAGAGTCCATAATAAATGCCCCAGATTTGTATATCAATAAATTTAAAAGTTATTTTTAAATGCTTTCTTTGATATGTAAATCCCTCTGGTAGCTAGTCAAACAATGTGATCCTCTGGCAATTTATACTTCATTATCCTCCTTTAATTGTTTTGTTAAAAAGGGACAGGAAACCTTGCTTAGTAAGATTTTCTCCATAATATTTGTTTTTATGTATTGTCTCTTGAAGCAATACATATGTGTGCATGGCTTGGAAATAGAGCTACATTTTGCACCCTGTAAACCAGGCCTGGATGTAAACTGCGCTGCTCCGACTTTAAATACCCAGGCCTATTTTTGTTTCCAGTCCGGTCCGGCTGTAAACTATTATAGGTGAAGCGCTTACCTGTTTGTGATTGATTTAAAGTTGAAATCTTTACTTTATGATTAAAGGAACATATTATTATTATTATTATTATTATTATCAGTTATTTGTAGAGCGAAGCTAGTAGGATGGGCCTTTTTATGTACTACTGGTACAGGGATTTTATTGCACATTGGCTAATGGCAACTCCCAAATAGCAAGCTGCTTTATTCAGCACAGTAAAATCAATAAAAAAAAAAAATGTTTAATTGAATGAACTTTAAAAAAAAAAAGCCCATTAAAAATTATATAATGCACCCATATGTTTGAAAACAGGCAAACAATAAATCAACTATTCTTCTTGTTCATTTTACACCAAAGGCTACTTTGGTTCAAATGGGTGGGGTTATTTGAGGGGTGGGGCTTTCTCAAAGGGGCGGGATCTTGTGCACCACCATCTTAAAAATTCACCAGCCGCCACTTGTTTCAAGATACTGTTTTTTTTTCAGAATGTTTCTGATGTTTTTCTTGTTCTGTGTTTTTTTCAATTTTTTTTTCAGATTGGAAAATGTTTTCCTTCTTTCACATCACAGAACAAAGAGGAGGGATATCTGCTTATTGGTCATTATATAGTTACTGGGATATACTGGACTTTCACTATTTGGTATTGTTGCTTAGGGACTTTTTTCTCTGTTTTATTTCTTGTATTCATGTGCCAATGTTCTTTTTTATTAATGTTATAGGCTTTAAATTGCTGAATGGAGCAGTAAAGGAAAAGATTAAGTAAAATATTCATCTCTGTCTGTCTAATAAAATCTAGATTATTCCTTCATAAAAGTAGGATAATCAGAATTATACACAAATATCCTATATTATTAAAGGCCAGGTATGTTTGTCCGATGCAGTCATGCGCAGTAGAGACTGTGCAAGGACAAAAATACCTGACCTTTAACCATAGCATGAGATAGATAGCTTTACAAAGCTCCAGTAGTCTAAGCTGTACAGCCGAGAGTTGGAGCTCTTGAAGCTTCAAGCATCTGCCGCATATGGAGCCAGAGCGCGATCGGTGCTCCGCATCCATATGAGGGCAGATGATTGGTTGTTACAGACAGTGACACTGTGTGTGTCACCATCTGTAACAATCTTCGACTGGTGCTGGCAGGAGGTGTGGGCTGGAGGTGGATGGGCAGCTCAGCAGTGGAGGTGGGAGGGAGTGGGAGGGCCTTAGACTACAGAAATTATTTTTGTAATGGAACAGGGAGGGATGGGGCAGCTACACTACAGAAAAGGAGATTGGGGTGCGGGGGGATAAATGGGGATCCTACACTGAAGAAAAATAAAGAGAAAGAGGGATAGAGATAGAGATAGAGGGATAGGGTTAGAGGGATAGGTATAGGGAAAGGTAAAGAGGGATAGAGATAGAGGGATAGGGATAGATGAATAAATTAATAGAGGGGTAGGGATAGAGGGATATGGATAGATAGATAGATAGATAGATAAATGGATAGTGATAGAGGGATAGGGATAGAGGGATAGAGGGATAGGGATTGAGGGATAGAGATAGATGGATAGAGGGATAGGAATAGATGTGTAGAGGGACAGAGGGATAGATGGATAAAGTGATAGGGATAGAGGGATAGATGGATAGAGGGATAGGGATATAGGGATAGATTGATAGAGGGATATGGATAGATAGATAGATAGATAAAGGATAGTGATAGAGGGATAGGGATAGAGGGATAGAAATAGAGGGATAGAAATAGAGGGATAGAGATAGATGGATAGGGATAGAGGGATAGGGATTGAGGGATAGAGATAAAGGGATAGGTGGATAGAGGGATAAAGATAGAGGGATAGGGATAGAGGGATAAATATAGAGGTATAGGGCTAGAGGTATAGGGATAGAGGTATAGGGATATATGGATAGGGATAGATGTGATTGAGGGATAGGGATAGAGGAATAGAGGGACAGGGATAGGCAGATAGGGATATAGGGATAGAGAGATAGGGATAGATGTATAGAGATATAGGCACAGAGGGATAGATGGATAAAGGGATAGGGATAGAGGGATAGGGATATAGGGATAGTGATATAGGAATAGAGGGATAGCGATAGATGGATAAAGAGATATGGATAGATAGATAAAGGGATAGTGATAGAGGGATAGGGATAGAGGGATAGAGGGATATAAATAGAGGGATAGAGATAGATGGATAGGGATACAGGGATAGGGATTGAGGGATAGAGATAGAGGGATAGGTGGATAGAGGGATAGGTGGATAGAGGGATAAAGATAGAGGAATAGGTATAGAGGTATAGGGATATATGGATAGGGATAGATATGATTGAGGGATAGGGATAGAGGAATAGAGGGACAGGGATAGGCAGATAGGGATATAGGGATAGAGGAATAGGGATAGATGGATAGAAGGATAGAGGGAGAGGGATAGAGGGATAGGGATATAGATAGATGGATAGAATGATAGAGGGATAGATGGATATGGGGATAGATTGATAGATATAGAGGGATAGAAATAGAGGGATAGAGATAGAGGGATAGATGGATAGGGGGATAGATGGATAAAGATAGAGGGATAGAAATAGAGGGATAGATGTATTGAGATAGAGGGATAGATGGAAAGGGGGATAGATGGATAGAGATAGAGGAATATATGAATAGAGGGATAGAGATAGAGAGATAGAGATAGAAGGATAGATGGATAGGGGGATAGATGGATAGAGATAGAAGAATAGATGAATAGAAGAATAGAAATAGAGGGATAGAGATAGAGGTATAGATGGATAGGGGGATAGATGGATAGAGATAGAGGACTAGATGCATAGAGGGGTAGAAATAGAGGGATAGAGATAGAGGGATAGATGGATAGGGGGATAGATGGATAGGGGGATAGATGGATAGGGGGATAGATGGATAGAGATAGAGGGATAGAGATAGAGGGATAGAGATAGAGGGATAGAGATAGAGGGATAGAGATAGAGGGATAGATGGATAGGGGGATAGATGGATAGAGATAGAGGAATAGAAATAGAGGGATAGATATAGAGGGATAGATGGATAGCGGGATAGATGGATAGAGATAGAGGAATAGATGAATAGAGGGATAGAAATAGAGGGATAGAGATAGAGGGATATATGGATAGGGGGATAGATTGATAGAGATAGAGAAATAGAGGGATAGAGATAGAGGGATAGATGAATAGAAGGATAGAGATAGATGGATAGGGGGATAAATGGATAGAGATAGAGGGATATATGAATAGAGGGATAGAAATAGAGGGATAGAAATAGAGGGATAGAGATAGAGGGATAGATGGATAGAGATAGAGGGATAGATGAATAGAGGGATAAAGATAGAGGGATAGGGATAGATGGGTAGGTATATTTCTTTCCTTAAACATGTTGGTCCGTGTACACAGACTTTAACACTAGTTATATATAAATATATTGTTATTGTGCCAAGTATTTACACTTAGTACTCACATACTTGTGCTTGATCATTTACCTTGTTGTTTGCAAAATAAACAATTACTTGTATATAATTAAATCATTCTTAATTTAATGGCTGGTTATATATAAGTACAGGTTATATATAAGTAAGTGGTATTTACATTGTGGGTCTTCATGTGAAAAGTTTGTACACTCCAGGTACACAACATCAACTACACATGTGTAAGTATATTATCATCTCCGGCTTTCATCCCACTTGCACTAAATAAGGGGACCAGCATATTTCACCATCAGATACCACCAGGCACTCACATGTTACAGAGAACAAGGTATAGGGCTAGAGGTATAGGGATAGAGGTATAGGGATATATGGATAGGGATAGATGTGATTGAGGGATAGGGATAGAGGAATAGAGGGACAGGGATAGGCAGATAGGGATATAGGGATAGAGAGATAGGGATAGATGTATAGAGATATAGGCACAGAGGGATAGATGGATAAAGGGATAGGGATAGAGGGATAGGGATATAGGGATAGTGATATAGGAATAGAGGGATAGCGATAGATGGATAAAGAGATATGGATAGATAGATAAAGGGATAGTGATAGAGGGATAGGGATAGAGGGATATAAATAGAGGGATAGAGATAGATGGATAGGGATAGAGGGATAGGGATTGAGGGATAGAGATAGAGGGATAGGTGGATAGAGGGATAGGTGGATAGAGGGATAAAGATAGAGGAATAGGTATAGAGGTATAGGGATATATGGATAGGGATAGATATGATTGAGGGATAGGGATAGAGGAATAGAGGGACAGGGATAGGCAGATAGGGATATAGGGATAGAGGAATAGGGATAGATGGATAGAAGGATAGAGGGAGAGGGATAGAGGGATAGGGATATAGATAGATGGATAGAATGATAGAGGGATAGATGGATATGGGGATAGATTGATAGATATAGAGGGATAGAAATAGAGGGATAGAGATAGAGGGATAGATGGATAGGGGGATAGATGGATAAAGATAGAGGGATAGAAATAGAGGGATAGATGGATTGAGATAGAGGGATAGATGGAAAGGGGGATAGATGGATAGAGATAGAGGAATAGATGAATAGAGGGATAGAGATAGAGAGATAGAGATAGAAGGATAGATGGATAGGGGGATAGATGGATAGAGATAGAATAATAGATGAATAGAAGAATAGAAATAGAGGGATAGAGATAGAGGTATAGATGGATAGGGGGATAGATGGATAGAGATAGAGGACTAGATGCATAGAGGGGTAGAAATAGAGGGATAGAGATAGAGGGATAGATGGATAGGGGGATAGATGGATAGGGGGATAGATGGATAGAGATAGAGGGATAGAGATAGAGGGATAGAGATAGAGGGATAGAGATAGAGGGATAGAGATAGAGGGATAGATGGATAGGGGGATAGATGGATAGAGATAGAGGAATAGAAATAGAGGGATAGATATAGAGGGATAGATGGATAGGGGGATAGATGGATAGAGATAGAGGACTAGATGCATAGAGGGGTAGAAATAGAGGGATAGAGATAGAGGGATAGATGGATAGGGGGATAGATGGATAGGGGGATAGATGGATAGAGATAGAGGGATAGAGATAGAGGGATAGAGATAGAGGGATAGAGATAGAGGGATAGAGATAGAGGGATAGAGATAGAGGGATAGATGGATAGGGGGATAGATGGATAGAGATAGAGGAATAGAAATAGAGGGATAGATATAGAGGGATAGATGGATAGCGGGATAGATGGATAGAGATAGAGGAATAGATGAATAGAGGGATAGAAATAGAGGGATAGAGATAGAGGGATATATGGATAGGGGGATAGATTGATAGAGATAGAGAAATAGAGGGATAGAGATAGAGGGATAGATGAATAGAAGGATAGAGATAGATGGATAGGGGGATAAATGGATAGAGATAGAGGGATATATGAATAGAGGGATAGAAATAGAGGGATAGAAATAGAGGGATAGAGATAGAGGGATAGATGGATAGAGATAGAGGGATAGATGAATAGAGGGATAAAGATAGAGGGATAGGGATAGATGGGTAGGTATATTTCTTTCCTTAAACATGTTGGTCCGTGTACACAGACTTTAACACTAGTTATATATAAATATATTGTTATTGTGCCAAGTATTTACACTTAGTACTCACATACTTGTGCTTGATCATTTACCTTGTTGTTTGCAAAATAAACAATTACTTGTATATAATTAAATCATTCTTAATTTAATGGCTGGTTATATATAAGTACAGGTTATATATAAGTAAGTGGTATTTACATTGTGGGTCTTCATGTGAAAAGTTTGTACACTCCAGGTACACAACATCAACTACACATGTGTAAGTATATTATCATCTCCGGCTTTCATCCCACTTGCACTAAATAAGGGGACCAGCATATTTCACCATCAGATACCACCAGGCACTCACATGTTACAGAGAACATGAGCACAGAAGAGAATTATACACAAATATTATATATAAATGTGTTGTTACAGTGCACAGTATATACACTTAGTACTCACATGTACAGCCTGTTACTGATACAGAGTCTCCCTCAGTCTCATTGTAAGCTCTTGCGGTTATAGTGAATGTGTATGCCTTCCCTGGGGTCAGATTACTGATTGTAGCAGATTCACTTTGCACTATTGTAGAGGACACGTCTGTCTGTACTTTGTAAGTATAATTATTGTTATATTCATAAGGTTTACTCCAATTCAGGGTAATAGAATCTGTTTTACTAGAAATTGTTAGATTGTTCACCGGATATGGTCCTGTTAAATAAATAAACAAATAAATAAATATATATATGTAAAATGTATACACTTACGCTAGGCTTAATATTACGGTTTAAGTAGAACATCTAGGTTTTTTTTCAGATTAGATACAAACATACAGGGTATTCTACATAACATACAATCTGACATAATAGTTATAGAGAGTAGATGCTGATCACCATTCCCTGCAAGATGCTATGTGACGCTGTCACTTTCCCATATGGTGATCACTGGACTTTTTGAAAATCACAAGAGAGGAATGAAAAGTTTTATGGCTTAAAATGACATGACAGTTTAAATAAAACTTTTATGGTGCATTTCTCTTCTAGTGACAAATTATTTTTAAGATTAAGGTCCATTTGCAGTTAAATAATATGATCATTATTAAGGAATTTAAATAAAATATATAAAAAACATAGCACCAGAACTTACTTGTGGTGACTTTGCTTATAACAGATGAGCTCTGATACTGACAGGCTGCAACGGTGACTATCGTTATTCTGTATTTAGTGCCGGAGCTAAGGTTCTGAAGGGTGACATTTGTGTTGTTGCTAGAGACAGTCCCATTGCCTAAAGTGCTGCTATAAGTTATATTAAAACTGTTTGTCACATTGGTCATGTTTATTGGGTCTCCCCAGGATAATAAGATGATGTTTGTTCCATTGGAGATGAAGTATATGGAGTCTGGTGGTGTTGGGTCTGTGAGACACATTGTACAATAATAATGAGATATCAGTACATGTGAACTATATACAGTATTAGCCATGCAATACAATGCTTGATTTTTTTTAATTTTTTTTATTTAACTTCTTTTAAAGACTGGAACATTTCATATAGAGTAAAAACTAATAAATAATTCCCAGTTTTGTAATATAAAATTAAATACAGTAAATACATAGATGTGTGTAATTCAATTTCACAAATAGATAAAATGATTGTAGCTTAGCTGTACATGACGACTTCTACTCCATTAGAAGGATATAACCTTCAGCTGTGGATAAAATAGGTGTATAACCCCAGTTCTACCTGTTTTAGTGTTATATAAATGTTGCACCACAACAAATAACAAACAGCAATAATACTTGTCCGTGATCATTTACCTGTTGTTTACAACATAAACAATTACTTGTATGTAACTAAATTGTTCTTAATTTAATGGTTGGTTATATATAAGAACAATACGTATTGTTGTTAATTCAATTAATATTGTTAAAATTGGTATTTAAATTGTGGTTCTTCATGTGAAAAGGTTGTACACTCCTGGGGTGAGATTACATATACGGCATAGGTTTCAGCGCAACTGCTGAAACCCATGCCGCCCATAAGTTCACCTCTCACATTTGGTGAATCAAATATAAGGTGCCGGCAGAACATAAACTGCCGTAAGTCAGATAAACCTGCAACTTTCAGAAATGTGCAGAAATAGATATTTCTGGAGTCGCCAGTGATTTACGGCAGTTTATGAACTGCCAGCGCCTAAGAAAATATAAAATAAAACTATAATCGCCCGTAAAAGTCTATCCCACCTCCCAAAAATTTACCGACATGTCAAAACTACTATTTCCACCTTCCCCCCACAACACATCTATTTAAACAATTAACTCCTAATCTGCCAACCCCACATTGGAAAGTACCTAATAAATATATTAAACCCTAAACCGTCATCTCCCAATGCAAACTACCTATTAAAACTATTAACCCCTAATCCCCCTAATCTGCCAACCCCCCACAAAGCAATCTACCTAATTAATCTATTAACCCCTAAAATATCATCCACGCACAACACAAACTATTAATCTAATCACTCAGCCCCCTAACCTATAAAAAGAAAAAACAAAACCCCCTAATCTAACACTAAACTACCAATAGCCCTTTAAAGTGCCCTTTAGAAATCAGCTCTTTTACATAAAAAATACAAATTAACCCCTAACAGTAAAACCAACCCAACCAACCCAACCCCCCAAAATAAAAAAAGACCTAACTAAAAAAATCTAATCTACCCATTGCCCCTAAAGGGGATTTTGCATGGGCATTGTCCTTAAAAGGGCAATTAGCTCTTTTGCTTCCCATTAAAAAAAAAAGCCTTAACCTAAAAAAAAACCTACCCCCCCAAAAAAAAACTAACACTAAGATCAAAAAATGTACTCACCGTTCCTGATGTCCAGACATCCATCTTCTTCCAGGCAGAAAAAAGTCTTCATCATAGCGGGATCATCTTCTTTCTTCTTGCCGGATGTGCGGAGTGGTCTTCCGATGCGCGGATCTGGAGCGGTGGTCCTCCTCGGCTGCAGAGGTCATCAGCGACATAGAGGTCCTTTTATTTTGGGGTACCTTGCATTCCTATTGGCTGGAAATTTCAAATCAGCCAATAGGATGAGAGCTACTTAAAGCCTTTTTGCTGATTTCAACAGTCAATATGAATTAAGTAGCTCTCATCCTATTGGCTGATTTCAAATTTTCAGAGCATGAAGAGGACCTCCACGTTGCTGATCACTGGCACCAAGGAGGACCACCGCTCCGGATCCATGCATCGGAAGACCGATCCACACCTCCGGCAAGAAGAAAGAAGATGGTCCCGTGATGGATGAAGATGGATCTGCCTGGATAAACACTTTTCTACACCTGGAACAAGATGGATGTCCAGACTTCAGGAACGGTGAGTACATTTATTTGGGTTAGAGTTAGGTTGTATTTTTAAAAAATTTTAGGTGGGGTCTTTATTTTTAGATTAGGGCTTTTTTATTTTTTAATGGGAAGCAATAGAGCCCAGACCATTTTTTCAATTTTCTTACCGTTAGGGACAAGAGCTGCTTTTACATTTCTGCGTTTTTTGTGTTTAGCTGTAATTTTCCTCGTACTCATTTACTGTACCCACACATATTATATACCGTTTTTCTCGCCATTAAATAGACTTTCTAAAGATACCATTATTTTCATCATATCATATAATTTACTTTAAATGTTTTATAAAATATGATGAAAAAAATATAAAAAAAACACACTTTTTCTAAAGTTGACCCCAAAATCTGTTACACATCTACAACCACCAAAAAAAGACCCATGCTAAATAGTTTCTAATTTTGGTCTTGAGTTTAGAAATACCCAATGTTTACATGTTCTTTGCTTTTTTTTGCAAGTTATAGGGCAATAAGTACAAATAGCACTTTGCTTTTTCCAAACCTTTTTTTTTTCTTCAAATTTAGCGATAGTTACATTGTAACACTGATATCTGTCAGGAATCCCTGAATAACCATTCACATGTATACATATTTTTTTAGTAGACAACCCAAAGTATTGATCTAGGCCAATTGTGGTATATTTTATGCCATCATTTCACAGCCAAATGCAATCAAATAAAAAAATCTTTAACTTTTTCACAAACTGTAGGTTTCTCACTAAAATTATTTACAAACAGCTTGTTCAATTATGGCACAAATGGTTGTAAATGCTTCTCTAGGATCCCCTTTGTTCAGAAATAGCAGACCTGTATGGCTTTGGCATTGTTTTCTTGTAATTAGAAGGCCGCTAAATGCTGCTGTGCACCACACTCGTATTATGCCCAGCAGTGAAGGGGTTAATTTGGAAGCCTTTAGGGTTAATTTTATCTTTAGTGTAGAGATCAGTCTGTCACCTGACACATCCCACCCCCTGATTCCTCCCTGACCCCTCTCGAACAGCTTTTTTCCCTCCCCCACCCCCAAAGGTCACCCCCATCTTAAGTACTGGCAAAAAGTCTGCCAGTATAAAAATATACCCTAATATTTTGTTGATACTATTATATCTGTTAGAATATTACCATAAATATTATCTCAGCGATGTAATCCAACGTGTTAGATATAACCTAGGTTACAATATTAATTATACTCTATTTCAGTGGTAACCTCCAAAGTATTATATATTTACGTAACAATATTTCCAAAGTTCTGATCAGTTAATCCTTATTAAAACACAATGGTTATATCTATGCAGCAAATAGCGTATTAATTATGGCCAAATACATATGTTTAGTTGTTACAATTTTCTATACCAAGCAAGCTATAAAAGAAATATTTCTATAAATTAGCCTTACTCAAAATGAATCGCTTATTAAAATCACACCTTACCTATTAAGGCTATTTGTAATTAGCTAACAACACAAATCCAATGCCAAAATATGGATCAATAACTTACAATGCTTAAATAACTAGAGAGGTTTGTATATTATTAACACAATAGCCAATGTATGTGCAGTTCTTAAAAAAATTCACAATAAATAAAACTGACTGAATAAATCTGGAAAACAAAACCTTTCTTAGGAAAAAAATTAACTTAACATCAATATAATTATTTCTAGACTACACCGGCCAATGGGGCGGTAGATTAAAATACAAAATACCCTTTTAAATCACTGCTACCATTTAACTATGCTATAAAGAATTCCTTTGATTTAAAGTATTAAATATATTTAACAATTCACCATACATTACCAAATACCATATGAGAGTTCAGCTTTTTCCAATATTCTGTTGGTCATATGTTAAGGAATATTCCACTACTTTCCAGGGTACAGGCCTCAAAGTTATCTTTCTTATCCTAAGAAAGTGTCCCAACAAAATGAAGTCAGAGAAACTAGCGCAACGTGTGTATCTCTGTTTTAGCCCAGTGAGTGTGTGCCAGCCAAGTGAGTCTGAAGCCAAAAAGTCTCCAAGAGGTTTTTTTCTCTATTAGTCAAGTGAGTCTGTATCAGTCCCCCCTCACAGCTAGTGTAGCAGTCTTTTTCAGTGATAAGCCACTCCTTCACTTCTAATCATTCCAACAAGAATTTGGTTACGCCCTTAATCAAAGTTTGTCCCTTATTGTCCCTTTGGTAATGCAGATGAACATTTAGTAAATATTACAGATACATATTCTCTTATAGTGATGTCGCAAACCTAAAAATTTCGGTTCGCGAACGGCAGACTCGAACTTCCGCAACTGTTTGCGAACCGGCGAACCGGGCGAACCGCCATTGACTTCAATAGGCAGGCGAACTTTAAAACCAACAGGGACTCTTTCTGGCCACAATAGTGATGGAAAAGTTGTTTCAAGGGGACTAACACCTGGACTGTGGCATGCCGGAGGGGGATCCATGGCAAAACTCCCATAGAAAATTACATAGTTGATGCAGAGTCTGGTTTTAAGTCATAAAGGGCATAAATCACCTAACATTCCTAAATTGTTTGGAATAACGTGCTTTAAAACATCAGGTATGATGTTGTATCGATCAGGTAGTGTAAGGGTTACGCCCGCTTCACAGTGACAGACCAAACTCCCCGTGTAATGCACCGCAAACAACCGCAAACAGTCCATTTGCACAACCACGAGATGGATAGATTTGATAGATAGATACATAGATTAAATAGATCAATAGATGCAATATACATTTGATAGATACGATTGATAGTTAGATAGATTTGATAGATAAATAGATAGATTTGATAAATATATAATTTTCCAGACAGAGAATTACAAGACGTGCGGTCTGAGACCCATGGTAAGGTTCCCAGAGGCAGTTGCGGCGCCAGGGGACGTGTATATGGCAGGGATTTTTGGAACCGGGAGATGGAAAAAGATGCTTGGTCGGTCCTCCTACTTCAAATTTGGGGCACTGCACGTGCAATCTATTGTGCCACCAGATATGAGTGGTATGTTAAGTAGTACTATTCTTATCAGTTTAATACCTGTTACTCCCCCTATCGGGAGAGGTGTATATGGCATGGATTTTAGGAACCGGGAGATGGAAAAAGATGCTTGGTCGGTCCTCCTACTTCAAATTTGGCCGAAACACAAGTGGCTGTCACAAAACAGTCCGGCCACGAGATAGATAGATTTGATAGATACATAGATTACATAGATCAACAGATGCAATATACATTTGATAGATACAAATTACATAGATCAATAGATGTAATATACATTTGATAGATACGAATTACATAGATCAATAGATGCAATATACATTTGATAGATACGAATTACATAGATCAATAGATGCAATATACCTTTGATAGATACGATTGATAGATAGATTTGATAGATAAATAGATAGATTTGATAGATATATAATTTCCTAGACAGAGAATTACAAGACGTGCGGTCTGTGACCCATGGTAAGGTTCCCAGAGGCAGTTGCGGCGCCAAGGGACGTGTATATGGCATGGATTTTAGGAACCGGGAGATGGAAAAAGATGCTTGGTCGGTCCTCCTGCTTCAAATTTTTAGCACTGCGCGTGCAATCTATTGTGCCACCAGATATGAGTGGTGTGTTAAGTAGTACTATTCTGATCAGTTTAATACCTGTTACTCCCCCTATTGGGGGAGGTGTATATGGCATGGTTTCTAGGAACCGGGAGATGGAAAAAGATGCTTGGTAGGTCCTCCTACTTCAAATTTGGCCGAAACACAAGTGGCTGTAACAAAACAGTCCGGCCATGAGATAGATAGATTTGATAGATAGATACATAGATTACATAGATCAATAGATGCAATATACATTTGATAGATACGAATTACATAGATCAATAGATGCAATATACATTTGATAGATACGAATTACATAGATCAATAGATGCAATATACATTTGATAGATACGATTGATAGTTAGATAGATTTAATAGATAGATTTGATAGATATATAATTTCCCAGACAGAGAATTACAAGACGTGCGGGCTGGGACCCATGGTAAGGTTCCCAGAGGCAGTTGCGGCGCCAGGGGACGTGTATATGGCATGGATTTTAGGAACCGGGAGATGGAAAAAGATGCTTGGTCGGTCCTCCTGCTTCAAATTTGGGGCACTGCGCGTGCAATCTATTGTGCCACCAGATATGAGTGGTGTGTTAAGTAGTACTATTCTGATCAGTTTAATACCTGTTAATCCCCCTATCGGGGGAGGTGTATATGGCATGGATTTTAGGAACCAGGAGATGGAAAAAGATGCTTGGTCGGTCCTCCTACTTCAAATTTGGCCGAAACACAAGTGGCTGTCACAAAACTGTCCGGCCACGAGATAGATAGATTTGATAGATAGATACATAGATTACATAGATCAACAGATGCAATATACATTTGATAGATACAAATTACATAGATCAATAGATGCAATATACATTTGATAGATACGAATTACATAGATCAATAGATGCAATATACATTTGATAGATACGAATTACATAGATCAATAGATGCAATATACATTTGATAGATACGATTGATAGTTAGATAGATTTGATAGATAAATAGATAGATTTGATAGATATATAATTTCACAGACAGAGAATTACAAGACGTGCGGTCTGGGACCCATGGTAAGGTTCCCAGAGGCAGTTGCTGCGCCAGGGAACGTGTATATGGCATGGATTTTAGGAACCGGGAGATGGAAAAAGATGCTTGGTCGGTCCTCCTACTTCAAATTTGGGGCACTGCGCGTGCAATCTACTGTGGCACCAGATATGAGTGGTGTGTTAAGTAGTACTATTCTGATCAGTTTAATACCTGTTACTCCCCCTATCGGGGGAGGTGTATATGGCATGGATTTTAGGAACCGGGAGATGGAAAAAGATGCTTGGTCGGTCCTCCTACTTCAAATTTGGGGCACTGCATGTGCAATCTACTGTGGCACCAGATATGAGTGGTGTGTTAAGTAGTACTATTCTGATCAGTTTAATACCTGTTACTCCCCCTATCGGGGGAGGTGTATATGGCATGGATTTTAGGAACCGGGACATGGAAAAAGATGCTTGGTCGGTCCTCCTACTTGAAATTTGGGGCACTGCGCGTGCAATCGTGGCCGGACTTTTAGCCGACGGCCATTTGGCCAACGGACATTTGTCCGACGGACATTTGGCCGAAACACCAGTGGCTGTCACAAAACAGTCCTGCCACGAGATAGATTTGATAGATAGATACATAGATTACATAGATCAATAGATGCAATATACATTTGATAGATACGATTGATAGTTAGAAAGATTTGATAGATAAATAGATAGATTTGATAGATATATAATTTACCAGACAGAGAATTACATGACGTGCGTTCTGGGACCCATGGTAAGGTTACTTCCTTTTGCACAATCGAGTACAGGTTGGGGATTGCTTTTTGTGCAAAGAAATTGTGGCCGGGTACCTTCCACTGCGGTGTCCCCTATCAGGGGACGTGTATATGGCATGGATTTTAGGAGCCGGGAGATGGAAAAAGATGCTTGGACACCCAGTACAGGTCATTCTCCTTCAGCCTTTTTATATGAGGGTCCCCGTCCCTCAACAGGCACGACAGCATGAAAGACCCCATATGCCATGACTTCCTTTTGCACAATCGAGTACAGGTATGGCATCGATTTTAGGAACACTGAGATAATGTTTAGGAACCGGGAGATGGAAAAAGATGCTTGGACACCCAGTACAGGTCGTTCTCCTTCAGCCTTTTTATACGAGGGTCCCCGACCCTCAACAGGCACGAAGCATGAAAGACCCCATATGCCATGACTTCCTTTTGCACAATCGAGTACAGGTATGGCATCGATTTTAGGAACCCGGAGATAATTTTTAGGAACCGGGAGATGGAAAAAGATGCTTGGACACCCAGTACAGGTCGTTCTCCTTCAGCCTTTTTATACGAGGGTCCCCAATCCTCAACAGGCCAGACAGTTTGAAAGACCCCATATGCCATGACTTCCTTTTGCACAATCGAGTACAGGTATGGCATCGATTTTAGGAACCCGGAGATGATTTTAGGAACCGGGAGATGGAAAAAGATGCTTGGTCAGTCCTCCTACTTCAAATTTGGGGCACTGCGCGTGCAATCTACTGTGCCACCAGATATGAGTGGTGTGTTAAGTAGTACTATTCTTAGCAGTTTAATCCCTGTTATGTGCCTTTTTTTTGGTTTGGGTTTTGAAGCCACAGTGCAGCACCAGAGGCCAGAAAAATTAGGCATGTACACATGCCTGAAAAGCAGATGTTTGTTTGACAGTTAGAAAGTGCCCTAAAACATTGCTGCTTGAACCCTAGTTGTTGGCGGATAAGTCACGCAAGTCATCCGGCATTCGAAGATAAAATACAGCAGCATGTGGACCATTTTTAGCCCAAGGCAGCTCATCTCATCAGGCCTTTTTTACTCGAATGTATCGCCCAATGTCAGTCCCTTCGGGATCCATCCCTCATTCATTTTAATAAAGGTGAGGTAATCAAGACTTTTTTGACCTAGGCGACATCTCTTCTCAGTGACAATACCTCCTGCTGCACTGAAGGTCCTTTCTGACAGGACACTTGAAGCGGGGCAGGCCAGAAGTTTGATTGCAAATTGGGATAGCTCAGGCCACAGGTCAAGCCTGCACACCCAGTAGTCAAGGGGTTCATCGCTCCTCAGAGTGTCGAGATCTGCAGTTAAGACGAGGTAGTCTGCTACCTGTCGGTTGAGTCGTTCTCTGAGGCTGGATCCCGAAGGGCTGTGGCGATGCATAGGAGTTAAAAAGGTCCGCATGTCCTCCATCAACAACACGTCTGGAAAGCATCCTGTTCCTGCCGGCGTGGTCGTGGGAGGAGGAGTATTACTTTCACCTCTTCCCCTTTTAGATTCCAGTTGTGCTGTGACATCACCCTTATACACTGTGTAAACCATAATTTTATAATTTATTTTTGAACTGCTCCATCCTTTCCGACTTGTGGGAATTCAGTAACATTTCAGTCACTTTATGCTTATACCGGGGGTCTAGTAGCGTGGACACCCAGTACAGTTCGTTCTCCTTCAGCTTTTTTATACGAGTGTCCCTCAACAGGCACGACAGAATGAAAGACCCCATTTGCAGAAGTTTGGATGCCGAGCAACTCATGTCCCGTTCCTCGTCCTCACTGATCTCACTGAAGGTATCTTCTTCACCCCAGCCACGTACAACACCACGGGTACCAGATAGGTGACAACGAGCACCCTGGGATGCCTGTTGTGCTTGGTCTTCCTCCTCCTCCTCAATGCCACATTCCTCCTCAGACTCCTCTTCCTCACAATCCTCTTCCTGCGTTGCCGCAGGTCCAGCAAGCGATGCTGATAAGGCTGTTTCTGGTGGTGATGGTGACCACAACTCTTCCTCTTCACGCTCATCTACGGCCTGATCCAGCACTCTACGCAGGGCATGCTCCAGGAAGAAAACAAATGGTATGATGTCGCTGATGGTGCCTTCGGTGTGACTGACTAGGTTTGTCACCTCCTCAAAAGGATGCCTGAGCCTACAGGCATTGCGCATGAGCGTCCAGTAATGTGGCAAAAAAATTTCCAGCTCCCCAGAGGCTGTCCTAGCACCGCGGTCATACAAATACTCGTTAACGGCTTTTTCTTGTTGGAGCAGGCGGTCGAACATTAGGAGTGTTGAATTCCAATGTGTCGGGCTGTCGCAAATCAAGCGCCTCACTGGCAGGTTGTTTCACCGCTGGATATCTGACAAGTGCGCCATGGTCGTGTAGGAACGCCTGAAATGGCCACACACCTTCCTGGCCTGCTTTAGGATGTCCTGTAAGCCTGGGTACATATGCACAAAGCGTTGTACAATCAGATTACACACATGTGCCATGCACGGCACATGTGTCAACTTGCCCAATTTCAATGCCGCCACCAAATTACTTCCATTGTCAGAAACCACTTTGCCGATCTCCAGTTGGTGCGGAGTCAGCCACTGATCCACCTGTGCGTTCAGGGCGGACAGGAGTGCTGCTGCGGTGTGACTCTCTGCTTTCAGGCAAGTCAACCCCAAGACGGCGTGACACTGCCGTATCCGGATGTGGAATAGTACCTGGGGAGCTGGGGGGGGTGCCGTTGATGTGGAGCAAGATGCAGCAGCAGAAGAGGACTCAGCCAAGGAAGTTATGGAAGAGGATGGAGTAGGAGGAGTAGAGGAGGTGGCAGCAGGCCTGCCTGCAAGTCGTGGCAGTGTCACCAACTCATCCTCTGCCAAGCCAGGGATTCCATGCTTGGCAGCCATCAGCAGGTTTACCCAATGCGCAGTGTAGGTGATATACCTGCCCTGACCATGCTTTGCAGACCAGCTTTCAGTGGTCAGATGGACCCTTGCCCCAATACTGTGTGCCAGACATGCCATTACTTCCTTTCGCACAATCGAGTACAGGTTGGGGATTGCCTTTTGTGCAAAGAAATTTCGGCCGGGTACCTTCCACTGCGGTGTCCCAATAGCTACACATTTTTTGAATGCCTCAGACTCCACCAGCTTGTATGGTAAAAGCTGGTGGGCTAAGAGTTCAGACAAGCGAGCTGTCAGACGCTGGGCAAGGGGGTGACTTGGTGACATTGGCTTCTTACGCTCAAACATGTCCTTGACAGACACCTGACTGTGGGCAGATGAGCAGGAACTGCTCCGGAAGAGAGACGGATTGGCGGATGGTTGAGAGGGGGCAAGGAGCACAGCAGTGGTTGACGTGGCTGAAGATGCTGGACCAGGAGGAGGATGGCGGCTTTGAGTTCGTGTGCTGCTTGTCCTCATGTGTTCATCCCATAGGTGTTTGTGATGTGAGATCATGTGCCTTCGCAAAGCTGTTGTACCTAGGTGGGTGTTGGACTTCCCACGACTCAGTTTCTTTTGGCACAGGTTGCAAATGGCATTGCTGTTGTCAGAGGCAGACACATAAAAAAAATGCCACACTGCTGAGCTCTGCGATGACAGCATTCTGGTGGTGGCAACAGCATGCGTTGATTGGCGTGCTGTCTGGCTGACCCCGGGTGCCGATGCATGCTGTCTGACTGTGCCACTAGCTCCTTGCGACAACCTCCCCCTGCTTCCAACTCGTCTCCTCCTCCTGCTCCTCTCTGTCTCCCCATCTGAACTTTCCCCCTGTTCTTCTTCTGTTCTACCGGGCGCCCACGTGACATCCACGGACGCATCGTCATCATCAACCCCTTCACTTGTATCTGACAACTCAACAACGGAAGCAACGGCAGGTACAACATCATCATCATCATCACACCGTGTGTCGTCCAATGTCTGTAATGCTGCCTGACTGAGACATATCACAGTTATCTACATCCTCTGTCAATGATGGTTGCGCATCACTCATTTCTTCACACTGAGGTATACATAACTCCTCTGACAGATCATGTGAGGCGGCTGTGGTGCTAGTGTCGGTGGTGGTGGCAGGCGGGCGAGTGGTTAGTTGAGAGTTGCCCGAAGCTAAGCTAGAGGAGAAGGATGGTGCGTCAAGGTTACGAGCGGAAGCTGTAGAAGATTGGGTGTCCTGTGTTATAAAGTCAACTATTTCATCAGAACTTTTCATGTTCATGGTACGTGGCCTAACACTGGGCATTATTCTATGGCCAAAGGGAATCACAGCACCACGACCACGACGGGCCCTGCGGGTTGGCCTGCCTCTGCCTGTCATTTTTTTTTCAATTAGTGCTACTATGCGTGCAAGCTACTGTTAGTGGGCACAGTATACACTGTGAGCCTGACACAAAAAAACAAAAAGTCAAAATAGTTTTTTTATTTTTTAAATGTACACTTACACTACTATTAAACAAGATAATATGAGTGGTGGCACTGGACAAGTGGGCACAGTATACGCTGTGAGCCTGACACAAAAAAGCAGACTGATGTTTCACAGTCAAAATATTTTTTTTTATTTTTAAAATGTACACTTACACTACTATTATTAAACAAGATAATGTGAGTGGGGGCACTGGACAAGTGGGCACAGTATACACTGTGAGCCTGACACAAAAAAGCAGACTGATGTTTCAGTCAAAATATTTTTTTGATTTTTAAATGTACACTTACACTACTATTAAACAAGATATGAGTGGTGGCACTGGGCAAGTGGGCACAGTATACACTGTGAGCTTGACACAAAAAAACAGACTGATGTTTCAAAGTCAAAATAGTTTTTTTATTTTTAAAATGTACACTTACACTACTATTAAACAAGATAATATGAGTGGTGGTGGCACTGGATAAGTGGGCACAGTATGCGCTGTGAGCCTGACACACACGCTGGCAGTAGCAGGCTGGCCTGGCAACTGCAATTAGATTACACTAGCAGACTGATGTAAACATTTTTTTTAAAAAAATTACACTACTGTTACACCAGATATGACTGGTGGTGGCAGTGAGAAATAAGGCACAGTATATGCTGTGAGCCTGACACACAGGCTGGCAGTGGCAGGCTGGCCTGGAAACTGAAATTAGATTACACTAGCAGACTGATACAAAAAGTTTTTTTTAAAAAATTTACACTAATGTTACACCAGATATGAGTGGTGGCACTGAGCAAGTAGGCACAGTATATGCTGTGAGCCTGACACACAGGCTGGCAGTGGCAGGCAGGCAACTGCTATTAGATTACACTAGCAGACTGATATAAAAGTTTTTTTTAAAAAAATGTACACTACTGTTACACCAGATATGACTGGTGGTGGCACTGAGCAAGTATGCACAGTATATGCTGTGAGCCTGACACACAGGCTGGCAGTGGCAGGCTGGCCTGGCAACTGAAATTAGATTACACTAGCAGACTGATGTAAAAGTTTTTTTTTAAAATTTACACTAATGATACACCAGATATGAGTGGTGGTACTGAGCAAGTAGGCACAGTATATGCTGTGAGCCAGACACACAGGCTGGCAGTGTCAGGCAGGCAACTGCTATAAGATTACACTAGCAGACTGATGTAAAAGTTTTTTTTTAAAAAAATTTACACTACTGTTACACCAGATATGACTGGTGGTGGCACTGAGCAAGTAGGCACAGTATAAGCTGTGAGCCTGACACACAGGCTGGAAGTGGCAGGCTGGCCTGGCAACTGAAATTAGATTACACTAGCAGACTGATGTAAAAGTTTTTTTTTTTTTTTTAATTTACTCTAATGTTACACCAGATATGAGTGGTGGCACTGAGCAAGTAGGCACAGTATATGCTGTGAGCCAGACACACAGGCTGGCAGTGGCAGGCAGGCAACTGCTATTAGATTACACTAGCAGACTGATGTAAAAGTTTTTTTTTTTTAATTACACTACTGTTACTAAGAGATATGACTGGTGGTGGCACTGAGCAAGTAGGCACAGTATATGCTGTGAGCCTGACACACAGGCTGGCAGTGGCAGGCTGGCCTGCTGGCAACTGAAATTAGATAACACTAGCAGACTGATGTAAAAGTTTTTTTTTTTTTAATTTACACTAATGTTAGACAAGATATAAGTGGTGGCACTGAGCAAGTAGGCACAGTATATGTTGTGAGCCTGACACACAGGCTGGCAGTGGCAGGCAGGCAGGCAACTGCTATTAGATTATACTAGCAGACTGATGTAAAAGTTTTTTTTTTAAATTTACACTACTGTTACACCAGATATGACTGGTGGTGGCACTGAGCAAGTAGGCACAGTATATGCTGTGAGCCTGACACACAGGCTGGCAGTGGCAGGCTGTCCTGGCAACTGAAATTAGATTACAGCAGACTGATGTAAAAGTTTTTTTTTTTAAATTTACACTAATGTTACACCAGATATGAGTGGTGGCACTGAGCAAGTAGGCACAGTATATGCTGTGAGCCAGACACACAGGCTGGCAGTGGCAGGCAGGCAACTGCTATTAGATTACACTAGCAGACTGATGTAAAAGTTTTTTTTTTTTAAATTTACACTAATGTTAGACAAGATATGAGTGGTGGCACTGAGCAAGTAGGCACAGTATATGTTGTGAGCCTGACACACAGGCTGGCAGTGGCAGGCTGGCTTGCTGGCAACTGAAATTAGATTACACTAGCAGACTGATGTAAAAGTTTTTTTTTTTAAATTTACACTAATGTTAGACAAGATATGAGTGGTGGCACTGAGCAAGTAGGCACAGTATATGTTGTGAGCCTGACACACAGGCTGGCAGTGGCAGGCTGGCCTGGCAACTGAAATTAGATTACACTTGCAGACTGATGTAAAAGTTGTTTTTTTTTAATTTACACTAATGTTACACCAGATATGAGTGGTGGCACTGAGCAAGTAGGCACAGTATATGCTGTGAGCCTGACACACAGGCTGGCAGTGGCAGGCAGGCAACTGCTATTAGATTACACTAGCAGACTGATGTAAAAGTTTTTTTTTAAAAAATTACACTAATGTTACACCAGATATGAGTGGTGGCACTGAGCAAGTAGGCACAGTATATGCTGTGAGCTAGACACACAGGCTGGCAGTGGCAGGCTGGCAACTGCTATTAGATTACACTAGCAGAC
The DNA here is from genome assembly GCF_027579735.1 of Bombina bombina. Lineage (NCBI taxonomy): Eukaryota > Metazoa > Chordata > Amphibia > Anura > Bombinatoridae > Bombina > Bombina bombina. Next base: position 239,281,399 of record NC_069505.1, on the reverse strand, counting down.
TGATGTAAAAGTTTTTTTAAAAACAAATTACACTACTGTTACACCAGATATGACTGTTGGTGGCACTGAGCAAGTAGGCACAGTATAAGCTGTGAGCCTGACACACAGGCTGGCAGTGGCAGGCTGGCCTGGCAACTGAAATTAGATTACACTAGCAGACTGATGTAAAAGTGTTTTTTTAAAAAAATTTAAACTAATGTTACACCAGATATGAGTGGTGGCACTGAGCAAGTAGGCACAGTATATGCTGTGAGCCTGACACACAGGCTGGCAGTGGCAGGCAGGCAACTGCTATTAGATTACACTAGCAGACTGATGTAAAAGTTTTTTTTTTTAATTACACTACTGTTACTAAGAGATATGACTGGTGGTGGCACTGAGCAAGTAGGCACAGTATATGCTGTGAGCCTGACACACAGGCTGGCAGTGGCAGGCTGGCCTGCTGGCAACTGAAATTAGATAACACTAGCAGACTGATGTAAAAGTTTTTTTTTTTTAATTTACACTAATGTTAGACAAGATATAAGTGGTGGCACTGAGCAAGTAGGCACAGTATATGTTGTGAGCCTGACACACAGGCTGGCAGTGGCAGGCAGGCAGGCAACTGCTATTAGATTATACTAGCAGACTGATGTAAAAGTTTTTTTTTTAATTTACACTACTGTTACACCAGATATGACTGGTGGTGGCACTGAGCAAGTAGGCACAGTATATGCTGTGAGCCTGACACACAGGCTGGCAGTGGCAGGCAGGCAACTGCTATTAGATTACACTAGCAGACTGATGTAAAAGTTTTTTTTAAAAAAAATTACACTAATGTTACACCAGATATGAACTGAGCAAGTAGGCACAGTATATGCTGTGAGCTAGACACACAGGCTGGCAATGGCAGGCTGGCAACTGCTATTAGATTACACTAGCAGACTGATGTAAAAGTTTTTTTAAAAACAAATTACACTACTGTTACACCAGATATGACTGGTGGTGGCACTGAGCAAGTAGGCACAGTATATGCTGTGAGCCTGACACACGCTGGCAGTGGCAGGCTGGCCTGGCAACTGAAATTAGATTACACTAGCAGACTGATGTAAAAGTTTTGTTTTTTAAAATTTACACTAATGTTATACCAGATATGACTGGTGGTGGCACTGAGCAAGTAGGCACAGTTTATGCTGTGAGCCTGACACACAGGCTGGCAGTGGCAGGCTGGCCTGGCAACTGAAATTAGATTACACTAGCAGACTGATGTAAAAGTGTTTTTTTTTTAAAAATTAAACTAATGTTACACCAGATATGAGTGGTGGCACTGAGCAAGTAGGCACAGTATATGCTGTGAGCCTGACACACAGGCTGGCAGTGGCAGGCAGGCAACTGCTATTAGATTACACTAGCAGACTGATGTAAAAGTTTTTTTTTTTAAATTTACACTACTGGTACACCAGATATGACTGGTGGTGGCACTGAGCAGGTAGACACAGTATATGCTGTGAGCCTGACACACAGGCTGGCAGTGGCAGGCTGGCCTGGCAACTGAAATTAGATTACACTAGCAGACTGATGTAAAAGTGTTTTTTTTTTTAATTTACACTAATGTTACACCAGATATGAGTGGTGGCACTGAGTAAGTAGGCACAGTAAATGCTGTGAGCCTGACACACAGTCTGGCAGTGGCAGGCAGGCAACTGCTATTAGATTACACTAGCAGACTGATGTAAAAGTTTTTTTTAAAAAAAATTACACTACTGTTACACCAGATATGACTGTTGGTGGCACTGAGCAAGTAGGCACAGTATATGCTGTGAGCCTGACACACAGGCTGGTAGTGGCAGGCTGGCCTGGAAACTGAAATTAGATTACACTAGCAGACTGATGTAAAAGTTTTTTTTTTTTTTTAATTTACACTAATGTTACACCAGATATGAGTGGTGGCACTGAGCAAGTAGGCACAGTAAATGCTGTGAGCCTGACACACAGGCTGGCAGTGGCAGGCAGGCAACTGCTATTAGATTATACTAGCAGACTGATGTAAACATTTTTTTAAAAAAACATTGACACTGGGCTGGCAGGAGGAAGAGGAGGAGCCTGTACACTAATTGCACCTGTGCAGGTAGCACTCCCCTGCAGCTACACCTTGGCGGCGTGTTCCGCTTGGTCCCTCAAAGTTTGAGAGAAATCCTGCAGCTGGCTAACACTACGCTCCAGTTACCTCCATAGCGTAAACTTTGAACATGCGCTAAAGAAAATCTCTGGACAAGAGAGTAATATTACCATTGCCTTGACTATTTGTTACATATCTGGCAATAAAACTGCATACAATACTGAACATTACAGTTGCAACGGTGAAGTCCTCCCTCCCTCCCCCGGCTGGGTAGAGAAGGTAGTAGGTCAGCAAGTAATATTCTTACCCTTTATCAAGTTATTGGATTAGCCTTAGCAATATTTACCCCATCTCGTGTGTGGCGTCCTGCTGAGGTTCGATGCTCATTTCCTGTATCTCTCCAGGGGTGGTCTGAGGCTGTGTTGAGTGAAGTCGCTCCCACCCACCGATGCTGCGTGTGGTGAGCTGACACAGAGGTACATCGGCAGCTGACGGAACCAGCCCCCCTTCCTGACTGGATCTAAAGCGGAGTGATCTATTTGATTAAACACGGGGATGAGGCTCCAGAGGCTGGCAGACTAAACCGGCTGGTGAAAAACAAGAGCTACAGAACCTGTCCCTGTCTGAGGAAGCTAAGGGGTAAATATATGTGCTACAGATCCTGTGAACTTGTCCGGCTAATCCCCGATTACAGCTGAAATACCATCGCCGAAAGGGTAAGAAAGAAAAGTAGAGAAAAGGGGGAAGAGAGATAAAGAATCTTGACTGTAAAAGCAGGGTGTTGCTGGCGGGCTATACTGGTTGAGGATTGATCTAAAGGCAATTTGAACAGTGTCAGACTTAACAGTTAAACCGGACTGATACTATTAAAGTGGAACTTATCTAATTTGTGTTGCTGGCGTGCTATACTGGTTGAGGATTGATCTAAAGGAAATTTGAACAGTGTCAGACTTAACAGTTAAACCGGACTGATACTATTAAAGCGGAACTTATCTAATATATTTAAAGATTGACTCAAACACCTTTATATAAGCACAAGCATATCTGGGTATACAAAGTCGCAACTAACTGAACCTGTTGAAGTGTTAAGGTTCTTTAGTCTATTGGACTTTTCTGGATACATAATAACTCAGAGTCTGAAAGTTATAAATCAAAACAAAAACTTTTTTTTTTTCTTTTCTTTTCTTCTTCTCTGCCTTTTTTTTCCTTGTTGTTTTGTAATATATAACAAATATGATGGTTTTGATTAGATATCTATATAGTGTTCATAATAGAATGTGCTCATTTAACTTTTTTTCTTAAACAGTAATTTAGACATATTTACACACTGGGAATAGACTCACAGCTGAATGATAATAAGGGATTAAACGGTTGGAAAATTTAGAGAAATTTATGTAGTATTTAAAAAAAATGACTGCTAGATAAAATTGTATCCTTAATAAAACACCAGTCTAAAGTAACTTGATAGCAGCTTTGTTATACTAATGTTAGAGCTAGGAATTTAATAACAAAAATATTACAATTAGAACTCTTGGGGATTATAAGCCTTAATCTTTTACCTATTAACACATGAGTATCAAATACACAGGGCGACTGTTAATGGATAGACTCTTGCATGATAGCAGGTGACCTTGTTTTGCTGATATAATCTTTTTCAATCCTTTATTTTTATCACAGAATAGTGATAAACAGACTGCAGACTTTATTACGACTATAATATTTTTCCTCTAAAGGCTTGACAGCTATCTTAATTTACATAAAGAGAGGGGAAAGGAAGGGAAAAAAGAGGATCAAGAAGAGGAAAGAGGGTATTAAGTACTATATATAAAAATTCAAAGCCTATATAAGTGAATCTGCGCTCTTGAATGGTTGCCTAAATCTGGTCTATAACTCACTTTATGTAAAGCACTTTTTATTTTTATTTTTTTAATTTTTTTTCCTTTCCCTCACTACACAAATCACTTCCACACTCCCTTGTTTTTTTGTTTTTTTTTGTTTTTTTTCTTTCTCTCTCTCTTCTTCCCCTTGTTTAATTCCACAAGCACTTTCTTTTTTTTTTTTTTTTTTTTTTATATATATATATATATATATATATATATATATATATATGGATAAATACGTCACTTCCCCTTCACTCATGTTTAAACCTAATCCAGGCATGGCACCTAAATCAAGAGATCGTAGAAATAAGAATTCAACAGAGGCCCCTTCATTAACACTTGAAATCCCCGCTACAACACAAAATTTAAACCTCACAGAGACACAAGGATCACAATTCTTAGTAGCAAGTATTTTAGAGGCCATTTCCCCTAAATTTGACAGTCTAAGAAATGAAATTAAACAGGATATAGTGGCACTAACATCTGAGGTAAGACAGTTTTCTCAAAGAATACAAGAAATGGAGCAGAGAATATCTGATCTTGAAGACTTAACTAACTCTTATACTCCTAAAATTAGCGATAACCAGAACATGATTCTCAGGCTTCAAGCTAAAATAGATGATCTTGAAAATAGATCAAGGAGAAATAACTTAAGAATCATTGGATATCCAGAATCTCCACAATATGAAGATTTAATGAAATTTATGACAGATACACTTCCTCAGATGTTAAGTATCCCTTCAACGCACACGTCCTTTTTAATAGAAAGAGTCCACAGATTGGGGAGACCTTCCAATAACCCAAATTACTTGACCAAACCAAGGCCAATCATAGCTAAATTTCTAAATTATCAAGACAAAATGCTTTTTATTCAATATTATTGAAAAAGCCAGCCCATACTATATAAAGGATCTAAAATTTTATTATTTCAAGATTTCTCTACTGAGATCTCATCTAAAAGAAAGGAACTCTCCCCAGTATGTGGAAAAATGCTAAAAGCAGGTTGGCAGGCCACAGTTATATACCCAGCTAGGCTCAAGGTGACATTGGATGGTCAAACTTTTTTCTATCAGACAGCGTCTGAGGCAGAAAAAAAGTTGGCTGAGCATGGACTCTAAAGAGTCCTAAGTCAGAGTCAAACTAGTTAACACTTTAAATTCAATACAATGTTAATTCTAACGATGGTTAGTAGAAGTGGATCTTTGTGGTTGAAGAGGAAGATTTTGCTTTTGTTTTTGTTTCCTTTTTTTTTTTTTTTTTAAGTAATTTAGATGAATAGAAATTATAGAATCACATCCTGGAACGTAGGGGGCATTACCTCTCCTATCAAACGGAAAATGATCTTAACACACTTACAGAAATTAAATACCTCAATAGCATTAATACAGGAAACTCACTTAAACAAGGAAGAATCAATGAAACTAAAATCACTATGGGTATCGGAGGTAATATATGCTCCATCTCTTAACAGGAAAAAGGGGGTAGCTATCCTATTAGGAAAAAAAGTAATATATGATAAACTTTTGACAATAATTGACCCTAATAGTAGATATATAATTATAAAATTGAAAATTGCAAAGGTTGTGTACACAATCTGTAACTTATATGCACCTAATATAATAAATACAGACTTTTGGGATTCCCTCCAGGCTCAATTGCTTCAAGTGGCAGAAGGGCATATAATTTTGGCAGGTGATTTTAATATGGCCCCCCGATATCCTCTGGACAGACTAAGAAGAGGTACTAGGCAGAAAAAAGACAAAAAAAGATAACTTAGAATCAAAAATTTTTAATGCCATCTTCCAAAATCTTGCACTTAGGGACATTTGGAGAGCTCAAAATCCTGATTCCAAAAACTATACCTGTTATTCAAAGACATTTAAATCAATGTCTAGAATTGATTTGATTTTAGTAAATGACAGCTTATTTAAAACTGAGGCTAAAGCTAGAATATCTGAAATATGCATTTCAGACCATGCCCCTGTAACGATAGATGTCCCTAGTAATAATACTCAAAGGGGAAGGGCTCGTTTTTTTATCCAAAATATCTTAACAATGACCCCAAATTTAGAAATTGGCTTAAAAATAAATTAGAGGAATTTTTTCATTTTAATATGGGATCAGTTTCTAACTTTTCGATAGTGTGGGAATCGGCAAAAGCGGTCTTAAGGGGTGAAATTATAGCTTATATGGTAAGGGCTAAGCGAAAATATTGCATAAAGGAGAGACAAATACCGATGGCAGTAAGTAACGCATATAATAGATACCTAAACTGTTTAAATGAAGAAAATTGGACTAGATATAATAAACTTAAAAAAGAACGGGAATCCCTATTAAAAACCTACACAATACGCTTAGAATTAAAATACCAAGCAAAACTTTACAAGTTTGGGAATAAATCAGGCAAACTCTTGTCTAGACTAGTAAAAAATTTTAAACAAACATCACTAATTGAATTAATTCAGATCAATAATAAAAAATTAAGTACTACTGAAGACATCTTAGAAGCTTTCTATCAAAGCTATAAACTAATTTACTCCTCTACCGCAGTAGTTAAAGCCGCTAGTGAAAACTTTTGGAAAGAACTGAAAGTAACAAAAGCTAATTCTGAATTTAATAATAAATTGAATCTACCTATCTCTGAAAGTGAAGTACTAAAAGCTATTCAAGCATTGAAAATGGAGAAAGCCCCTGGACCAGATGCAATGCCAAATGATTTTTATAAATCCATGGCACTATCTCTTATTCCCTATCTCACCAAACTTTTTAATCAGTATCTATTAGGAGAGACACAGATCCCAGCTAATTTCCTAGCATCATTCACAATTTTCATTCTTAAACCTGGAAAGAACCCCTCTGATAGAGACTTATATAGGCCAATTGCCTTGCTAAACACCGATTACAAGATATTTGCATCTATCTTAGCATCAAGACTACAGGAAGGGTTAAAAGAAATAATTCATAAAGATCAAGGGGGTTTCCTTAGTAACCGTAACTCAGCGGCTAAAATTAGACAGTTGCTCTTGACCATTGATTATTTCAAGAATCTTGAGATAAATCTTTCGAAAGACTATCCAGATGCTGCAGTTATAGCAGTTGACGCTGAAAAAGCGTTTGACCGTGTTAATCATGAGTATTTGATTGACACACTATCACGCTTCGGTTTGGGTAATAATTTTCTTAAACTGGTGGAGAGAATATTTGCATGTTCATCCACTAGCTTGATTATAAACGGGCAGGTTTCTGAAGCAATCAGATTGGAAAGGGGCACCCGACAAGGCTGCCCATTATCGCCGTTACTTTTTAATCTAGCAATAGAGCCACTAGCAATGAAAATTAGACAGCAGATTGATGGCATAAAAATCTATAAAAAAGAGTTGAAAGTGGCTCTATATGCTGATGACCTATTGTTGTATATCTCTAATACCTCACTAAATATACCTAAATTTATTAAAATAATTGAGCTATTTGGCCAGTGTTCTGGTTATAAAGTAAATAATACGAAAACGGAATTATTATGGCTAAGAAAGACAGAAAATTCACGAATAGAAAATCCTTTTAAAATAGTCACTAACTCCTTCAGATATTTAGGAATTATAATTTCAAATAAACCCTCAGAGTGGTACTCTCTTAATATAACTCCTATTCTTAATCAAGCTATTGATCATATGAGAAACTGGCAAAAATTGCCTCTCTCTATCTCAGGGCGAATAGCCCTCTTTAAGATGATAATTTTACCTAAAATCCTCTATATTTTACAGAATCTACCTCTGCTGATAAAGTCCTACGATATAAAAAAGTTTAACTATAATCTTAGACGTTTTATATGGCAGTCTAAAAAGCCTAGAATCTCGCTTCAGAAATTAACCTTACCTAGGCAATTTGCAGGTATGGCTCTTTCTGATATACATTTATACAATTTAGTCATGCTAGGACGCATAGCTGCAGACTGGATATCAGCAGCAGATCATTTTACAGATAACGAACTGGAACTAAACATGATCTTTCCTTTTATACCAACATCTCTTTTACATCTTCCCTCCCAGTTAATACCTAAACAAGTGAGAAAAATTAAAACAATTTATACGATCATTCAGGCCTGGAATAAAATTGGGAAAAAAGTTGGAGTTAATACAAATATTCCAAAATATCAAACATTCATAGGAAACCCAGAATTTCAGGAAGGCTTGCAGTCACCATTACTATTAAAATGGAAGCAACATGGGATATACTATGTAAGTCAACTCATTAATTCAGAGACAGAAAATATAAAAGCTTTTGAAGAGTTGAAACAAGAGTATAACTTGGATAATCGTGATTTTTTCACTTATCTCCAAGTTAGACACTATACGTTTCAACTAATCAGTAAATTTTCGCAGAGTTGGTCGTGGGGTAAGCTGGAGAATTGGTCAGTCTTAATCAAAGCAGGACTAACATCTATCTCTTCTTGGTATAATTTCTTGGTCAGCTATGAGGGAGAAAAAAATATTGCGTATATAGCGCATAAATGGCTGAATCTTCTTATGTACGAACATGGCCTAGAGCGTCAAGTAATACGTTCCTTAGCCCTGCTTCATAAGGCCACTATCTCAGAGACCTGGAGGGAATCCCATATCAAGTTAATATACTCAGCTTATTATACTCCAGATAAAGGTTATAGATGGCATAACTTAAATTTTAATAAATGCCCCAAGTGTAGGTTACCTGCCGCCGATATAACACATATGATATGGTCCTGCCCTAAAATTTTTCAATTTTGGCTTAAAGTCGAATTCTGGATAGAGAAAGCCTTGAAAATAACCTCTTTCAGGTTTTCAGACATAGATATTATCTTCTTAAAGGACAAGAACTCAGACTTAAAAGAAATAGCAATTATAAATTTAGTTATCCTCGCATCCAGAAATCTGATATTTAGAGAATGGAAGAATAGCACAATACCATCAATAGTAGAACTTAAGAATTATCTCAAAAAACAATGCTTGGTTGAGCAACTAGCAACAGATCTAAATATAGAATCTGAAATAAATAGATTTTTTCAAAAATGGTCAAAATTTATTAAATCGCTCCCTACGGGTGAAATTTATAAGATAATATACCCATTTCGGAATACTGAAATTGTTCTTTTAAATTTATGGTAACTTTTTTTTTTTTTTTTTTTCTTCTCTTCAGCCACAGGTCCAATATATTATAATACAAAACAAACTGGTAAAAATCTAAGTAATATTTTTTCTCTTGTTCTTTTTATTAATTAGGAAAAAAACAACAAAGCATATAATAAGGTTAAAAATCAAAATTAATCTTAACATTAATAATAAATCTTGGTTGTACTATCGTTAAGTTTGAAAATGTTATTATAAGAACCTAGTAAAATGATATGATATGACGTGTATAACAAGCTTTTTATTTATTTTCTTTTTTTTTTGTGCCATTTAACGAATTGTTAAATCTATTTATTTTGTGCACTTATAATATCTTGCTTTGTTGGAATAAAATAAAGAATTAAAAAAAAAAAAAATTGACACTACTGTTACACCAGATATGACTGGTGGTGGCACTGAGCAAGTAGGCACAGTATATGCTGTGAGCCTGACACACAGGCTGGCAGTGGCAGGCTGGCCTGGCAACTGAAATTAGATTACACTAGCAGACTGAATTAAAAGTTTTTTTTTAAAATTTACACTAATGTTACATCAGATATGAATGGTGGCACTGAGCAAGTAGGCACAGTATATGCTGTGAGCCAGACACACAGGCTGGCAGTGGTAGGCAGGCAACTGCTATTAGATTACACTAGCAGACTGATGTAAACGTTTTTTTTTTTAAATTTACACTACTGTTACAACAGATATGACTGGTGGTGGCACTAAGCAAGTAGGCACAGTATATGCTGTGAGCCTGACACACAGGCTGGCAGTGGCAGGCTGGCCTGCTGGTAACTGAAATTAGATTACACTAGCAGACTGATGACATTTTTTTTTTAAAATTTACACTAATGTTACACCAGATATGAGTGGTGGCACTTAGCAAGTAGGCACAGTATATGCTGTGAGCCTGACACACAGGCTGGCAGTGGCAGGCAGGCAACTGCTATTAGATTACACTAGCAGACTGATGTAAAAGTTTTTTTTTTTAAATTTACACTACTGTTACACCAGATATGACTGGTGGTGGCACTGAGCAAGTAGGCACAGTATATGCTGTGAGCCTGACACACAGGATGGCAGTGGCAGGCTGGCCTGGAAACTGAAATTAGATTACACTAGCAGACTGATTGAAAAGTTTTTTTTTAAAAAAAATGTACACTAATGTTACACCAGATATGAGTGGTGGCACTGAGCAAGTAGGCACAGTATATGCTGTGAGCCTGACACACAGGCTGGCAGTGGCAGGCTGGCCTTGCAACTGAAATTAGATTACACTAGCAGACTGATGTAAAAGTGTGTTTTTTTTTTTTTTAATTTACACTAATGTTACACCAGATATGAGTGGTGGCACTGAGCAAGTATGCACAGTATATGCTGTGAGCCTGACACACGCTGACAGGCAGGCAAATGCAATTAGATTACAAAAAAAAAAAAGACTGATGTTCTAGCCCTAAAAAGGGCTTTTTGGGGTGCTGTCCTTACAGCAGAGATCAGATGAGTCCTTCAGGACTGTAGTGGACACTGAATACACTAGCCTAGCTATCAATTTCCCTATAAAATCATCAGCAGCAGCAGCAGCACTACCTCTCACTAAGAATGCAGGATCAGAATGAATCTAAAATGGCTGCTGCCCAGGAGCTGGGAGGGTCTGGGAGGGAGTGTCTGCTGCTGATTGGCTGAAATGCGTCTGCAGACTGTGAGATACAGGGTCAAAGTTTACTCAATGATGATGAATAGCTATGTTCGCCGGGAACTGTTCTCCGGCGAACTGTTCGCGACATCACTAGTCCAATGCCAAAATATGGATCACTAACTTACAATGCTTAAACAACAACAACTAGAGAAGTTTGTATATTATTAACACAATAGCCAATTTATGTGCAGTTCTTAAAAAAATTCACAATAAATAAAACTGACTGAATAAATCTGGAAAACAAAACCTTTCTTAGGAAAAAAATTAACTTAACATAAATATAATTATTTCTAGACTACACCGGCCAATGGGACGTAAGATTAAAATACAAAATACCCTTTTAAATCACTGCTACCATTTAACTATGCTATAAAGAATTCCTTTGTTTTAAAATATTAAATATATTTAACAATTCACCATACATTACCGAATACCATATGAGAGTTCAGCTTTTTCCAATATTCTGTTGGTCATATGTTAAGGAATATTCCACTATTTGCCAGGGCACAGGCCTCAAAGTTATCTTTCTTATCCTAAGAAAGGGTCCCAACAAAATGGAGTCAGAGAACCTAGCGCAACGTGTGTATCTCTGTTTTAGCCCAGTGAGTGTGTGCCAACCAAGTGAGTCTGCAGCCAAAAAGTCTCCAAGAGTTTTTTTTCTCTATTAGTCAAGTGAGTCTGTATCAGCCCCCCCCCCCCCTCACAGCTAGTGTAGAAGCCTTTTTCAGTGATAAGCAACTCCTTCACTTCTTTTTTTATTTTTTTAACAATTTATTTTTTTTATTAAATATAAAAAAAGAAGTTACATAATCACGAGAAGATAAATTCACATTTAAACCAATAAGATCTGACAGTACATATCATACTTTACATTTTGTACAGTGCATATTACAGATCTCAAGAAGCAAAACCACATCTTTGAATATATATAGGGCAAACTAACAGAAACAAAACAAACAAAAACAAAAAAAAAAAAAAAAAAAAGGACCGCCCTCCTCCACTGACCCATTCGGCCGTGCCCCCATCCACCCTCCAGGCGTCTAACCCTCTACCCACTCTCGCGGGAAGTGCCCTGCATATATATTTGTCATTATAAACACAGAGTCACGGAATGGTTTTATCACCTTCCTTTGACATGCCAGCGGCAGAGAAATGACAAAAGATTCCCACTTCCGAAAAAAAGTGGATAAATGTTCTTCTTGGGGATAAGGGATATTAAATTGTTCTACAGTGAGTTGGTTCAATAAAGCTTTTTTAAAGTGCGATATTTGGGGTGCATCTCGCGCCTTCCATAATTTGAGAATAAGAATACGTCCCGTTAATATAACTGTATTGATAAGGTTAAAATTTTTAAGTATACCTTGGTAATTAACTAAGAAGAAAATATCAATAGGCTTTAAATGATGGTCTAAGTGTAGGGTTGTATTCATCCAGTAGTTTATTTTCATCCAATATTGGATAATTTTAGGACAAGCCCACAGACAATGAAATAAGTCCACATCCGCTGCGCAACACCTAGAGCAAAAAATGCTAATCTTATACCATTTGGATAACTGATTTGGTGTATAATACCTCTGTAGGCCTATTTTGATTTGAGACTCTCTCCATGAAGTTGGGACCCAACTTTGTTGTGTTATCTTGAAGCTACCGATAACCGTCTGCTCGTCTATATTCGGAAAATAAGGCGACCATTTTACTGTCATATCAGTAACCTGCATATTAGAAGATTTTTGGACTATGAGTGAATATAGTGAAGATATTGCAAATACGCCAGCTGCGTATAAAGTTAACCTAGTCTGGATATCCCCTAAAGACCAATTATTTCCGAAACTAGAAAGTAGTTCTAGGAGGTAGTGTCTGATTTGCAAGTAGGCGTAGAACTCGTGTGTTCCCAGATTGAATTTCTGCACCAATTCTGCAAATGTTACTGGCAGACCCGTATTTCCCCGGATCTGCCCCACAAATTTTAAACCCTTTGCCGCCCAATCTTTAAAAATCCGGTTAGACAACCCGGGTATAAAGTTAGGGTTACCACCGATGGATAAATAGTTTGAGACATGCACAGGGCAATCAAGGGTGCTGCATAGTTTCTGCCATGCAACTATGATGTTCTTGAACATAGATATATAAAAGATATTGGATGGTAGCGAGGTCAGGGGGCAATGGAGTAAAGCCTTCAGGCAGAAGGGGGCGACCAATTCTGATTCCCCGGAAAAGGAGGAAATTTGCTCCTTTTCCGATAGCCAATCTATCGCGATCCTGGAGATACACGCCAAATTGTAAGCTTGGATGTTGGGGAGAGCCAGCCCCGCTGCGAGCTTGTTATTCATAAGTCGGTGGCATGCTATTCTGGGTTTGGAGCCTTTCCATAAGAAACGCGAGCATGCTTTATTATACTTAATAACATCCTTTTTGTGCAGGAAAAGCGGTATATTTTGTAGAATGTATAAAAATTTAGGAAAAATAACTGATTTGATCAGCATCACTCGTGCCGAAAGGGATATGGGCAGGCCAATCCAATCATCCAATTTTTTACCACATTGTTCCAGGCAATCCGTAAAATTTGCCTTGTACCATTCCGCTGGATTACGGGATAATTTCAAACCTAAGTATGAAATTTGTGGAACTTCTAAAAATGGGTGATCTATCAGAGATGTGGGATCTTTATGTAGCCACAGAAGCTCTGATTTTGTGGCATTTATCTTATACCCTGATATCTCTCCAAAATCCGCGACAATACTCTGCAAGGTTGGCAGCGCTGAATTCAAATTAGATAGAAATAAGAGTAGATCGTCTGCGTACAGAAGCAGAACATGTTTCTCCCCTGCCAACGAAATACCCTCTAGCTCTTGACGCAGTAATAGAGCCAAGGGTTCTAAACTGATGCTGAATAGAAGAGGGGAGAGGGGGCACCCCTGCCTAGTACCTCTGTGTAAGGTCAGTCGTTGGGATAGGACATTATTAATAATTAATGCGGATGTCGGAGCTCTATAGATTAAACTAATATAATCATTAAATTTTCCAGACAGGCCAAATTGTTCCAGGGAATATAACAAGTGCTCCCAGTTAACACGGTCAAATGCCTTCTCTGCATCTACCGTTAAAATTGCTTTATCTATGATCTTATGTTGATTGTGGAACACCTGTCGGTTCCAGTACGACTCGATTAGTATTAATAATTTGCGCATATTTTTGACAGGGTTACGTCCTGGCATAAAACCCGATTGGTCTCCATGTATTATGCTCCCAATACATGGTTTCAGCCGGTTGGCGAGGATAGCAGCCAAAATCTTATAGTCCGTATTTAGGACAGATATGGGCCGATAAGAATTAGGTATCTCAGGATCTTTGCCCTTTTTCAGAATTAGTGAAATATTTGCGGCGGCGAAGTACTGGGAGCAACTCGAATTTTCTGAAAAATAATAATTGAATAACTTTTCCAATACCGGTACCACCTGTGGTTCTAAAATTCTATAAAATTCAATGGGGAACGAATCGGGTCCGGCGGCTTTATTTGGTTTGGCCTGTTTAATTGCAGCAGTTATCTCCTCTTCAGATATAGTAACATTCAGAGAGTTCCTCATTTCTTCTGAAAGTTTTGGAACCTTTATCCTCTGCCAGAATTCTGCTTTTTTGCTTGGATTTGGGGTCTCAGATTTGAATACCTCTTGAAAGTATTCCACAAATACCCGTTCAATGTCAGGATGTTTCGTGTAGCGTGCAGTGCCCTGTTTAATTGCTGGAATGGCTTGCCTTAGGGCAGGTTTAACCAACCTAGCCAAAAATTTTGCGGATCTTCCTTTATGGCCGCCATACAATGCTTTCGCTCTGATGTCCTCCTGGACACTATTTTGTTTTATATGGATATCACGCACTGTCTTAGCGTTTACATATGTCTCCCAATGTTGTTTAATGGGATTACTAATATACCTTCTATATGCATTTTTGACTTGATTAGCCATCTGCCTCTCTACCTGAGTGTATTTCTTTTTCAAAGAAATCATATATGATTTTATTTCCCCACGAAGGACAGCCTTTGAGGCTTCCCAAAATACCTCGATCTTGTCAAAGTAATTCCTGTTATTTTCTGAGTATTCAACCCACTTAGATTTTAACCAATTTTGAAAGCTTACATTATTATTTAAAAATTTAGGGAAGGGAAACCGGATACCACTTGTATTTCTTAAAGCCATATTACATGACAATGAGATGATCGCGTGATCCGAAATTATAATTTCTTCAATTTGTGAGGTCCAGTTCCAACCAAGAAGAGAGTCTGAAATCAAAAAATAGTCTATCCTGGACAGCGCCTGCTGCGCATGGGACATGCATGTGAATGTACGACTATCTGGGTTCTGAGAGCGCCAGATATCAATTAGGCCTAATTGTGTGCAAAACTTATGAAAAATACGAACCTTTCTGCATCTCGCCCGCAGTGATCTTTTTTTCAAATTATCCAACACGGTATCTGAAATCAGATTGAGATCACCAGCGATAATTAAATTATTGTCTATAAATTTATGTAGTGTATATGTTAACATAGACCAGAAGTTATAGTCTATTTGGTTCGGACCATAGATATTGCATATTACGTAATGTATTTTATTAATTTCGATTTCCAATATTAGAAACCTCCCTTCCGGGTCTGCCTCCACATTATGCACATGATAATTCAAATTTTTATTGAGTAATATGGCCACCCCTCTTTTTCTGGAAGTAGCGGGCGCTGCCACAACCTCCCCTACCCATTTGGATTTAAGTTTGGGAAATTCTTGGGGCTTAAGGTGTAGTTCTTGTAACAACACTATATCAGGCCGGAATCTACCCAGATGTTTAATTATAGATTTACGTTTCATTGGGGAGGTTACACCCCCCACATTCCAAGACAGAAGATTTAATTTACTTTTCATAATATTTTAAGCCTATATTGTGAGTGAGGTGGATACATGCATCCGGGCGAACAGGTCGGGAGGAGGGAGGGAGAGGGAGACAAAAAATAATAATAAAAAAAAAAAACAAAAAAAAACAGCAACCTTCTTGCAGTAGAACAGATACATAACAATCCAGACATAAACAACAATACAAAAAAAAAAAAAAAACAAACCAAAAAAAACAAAGAAATTACTCACTACTGGCTACTTTATGGGACCCCCTCCTCTCTGCAGAAAGTCTCAGCTTCCATAACATTATTCAATGTGAAGTTTTTACCCTCTCTCAGTACTACCAATCTTGCAGGATACATCAATCTGATATTGTAATTTCCCTTTTGTAATCTGCCATAAAAGAAAGACATGTCTCTTCTTTTAGCCAGAGTTTCTGATGAAAAATCCTGAAAGATCAGCAGTCTGTGAGAGCGAAACACTAAGGGGTTACATTTCCGATAATGTTGTAAGTATAACATCTTGTCCTGAAAATTAAGAAATTTAAATATAACTGGTCTGGGTCTATTGCCCTCGTTATCTTCTCTACGTGGCCCTATCCTGTGCACCCTCTCTATCTGGAAGGGGGCAGCAGGAGCCGGAATCTGCAGAGCCTGAGGAAGCGTAATAGATACAAAGGCCATCAGATCCTGAAACTCTGACGTTTCTGGGAGGCCGATCACTTTCAGGTTATTTCGTCTTGAGCGATCTTCAAGATCCTCAATCTTCGCTTGTAATGATGCGATCATTTTTCTATGCGCCTCAGTAATAGGCTCCTGTACATTAAGTCTATCCTCTAAATCCGAAATCCGATTTTCCGCTTCCTCCATCCTTGCGGAGAATTGTCTAACTTCTGCAGTAAGATTTGAAATTTCGGATCTAATTTCCAATTTTACAGATTCGAATTGAGGAGTTAAAATTTTTGCCACCTCGGCGGCAAACTCTGCCATATTACTGGCCATTAGAGACGATGGACTTTTGTCTAAAGGAGTATCAATGCTAGAATCCAGCGTCCTGCTGCCCCCCTTCTTGTCTTTGGATTTAGGCGGCATATTGGAGGGAGAGCTCTTTTGGTGCATGTACCTATCCATAAACTGCTGCTTACAAATAATTGAGTGTATGAAGAGAAGGAAAAAAAAAAAAAAAAAAAAAAAAAAAAGGGGGTTGTACTCAACCTTTACTTTTACTTGATCCTAACCTATATCGTCCAAAGAATAATCTATAATCAACTTTTTATATAGAACGATTAGGGTCTTGCCCTACCTAACTTATATTATTCAAGTTTTTATTATGTACTATACACACACCCTGTAACCGTGTGTACTCTAATCTGATATCTTAGATAGATTTATATTGCATATATTTATCAAACTTAACACTATGTGTGAGAAGACACAAAGGAAAGGAACTTCAAATCGTGTATTCAAATTACTTCTGACCTGGCCCCACAAAGGAACAAAACAAAAAAAAAAAAAAAAAAAAAAAAAAAAAAAAAAAAACACAAAAAAAAAAAAAAAAAAAACAGTCAAAAAAAGGTACCTAAAATAAACGTATGTTTATATATGTGGCTTAGAGATTGTAGAGCTTACCTAAACTTATTACTATCTCCAGTCCCTGCCCTTACTCTAATGGAAGCTTAAGTTTCCCTTATTTGTACACGTAAAATTCTTACCAGCACAAAAGAGTACTCACTGTAATATTTGTGTCCCAAAGATTTATATTATTCTAATCCTGACTAACATAGGGAAAGGAAGAACTGTATCAAAGTGCTTTCTAAAGTGCTTACATTTCAATACTCGTGCTACTTTAACTGTTAAATGCTCTAAAGAAAAATAACTTTATAACAAAATGCTTCTTAGTGGCTCTGTTTCAGTCTAATACTAAAAAGGCAAAAAAAAAACAAAAACAAAGTGCCTCTTGAAGTGGTTGTGCTTCTATTATAGTTATTACTAACAGTAAAAAAGATTATAACAAACTACGCCTTAAAGTGCTAAAGTGCTTATAAAAAAAAAAAAAAAAAAAAACCACACGAGGGAAGAAAACCTTGGGAACGGAGAAGGTGTTACCTAAGAAATATTTGTGCTTCTGATGTAATGTACTTTTGCTAAATCATGCAAGCTTTATATATGATTACATGTGCTTTCAAAAAATAAGAGTATATGCTTTGGCACTTAAGAGACTATCAGGTTAATAGGCTCACAACAAAGAGAAAGAAAAACAAAAAAAACAGCACTTGTAATATGGGCTTTCACATAGAACTCTCAAACATATACATATTGGATGAGCATTTAAATAGGCCAGTTATAAGGCACCTTAAGTAAAACAACATACATATATGATTAATACTTTAATGCCTTGTGTTCTTGCTGCCACACAGATTCGCCTGTGATGAAATCAGTGAAGCTATAGACACAACTGGATACTTGCTTTAGCAGCAGGGAACTAAAACGTCCACACAAAGTAAAGATTCTGCAAAGCTGGGTATAGATGTGGCACAAAGTTCCTCCAGCACTGATCTCTTTCAATCACAAGTAACTTTAGTGATACATGCTGCAGAACCAGGGGTTAAATGCTGGTGTAGGCTATTATTCAGGAGAAAACAAGCAAAACCCCAGCGAGCATGAAAAATAGCCCACGTTCCACCAAACAGATAGCCTGCACCGCCTCCTATTAATAAGCCACTTTTTTTTTCTCTGAGACCGCTTGGGTCATTAACATTTGTCCCAATACCTCTGGTACCCCAAACGTGCAGCTTTAACTGTACAGGCTAGGATTACAGGAGCGGAACACAGCCCACAGTGATCTTTAACAGGTAAAGTGAAACTTCAAGTGTAGCGGGGCACGCACTACTCACTGTTCTGAGCTCAGAGTTGCTTTATCAACAGAGCCCCAGGCGACCCATTGACTAGCTGTCTCCTCTCGAGCGGCAACAATAGGATCAACAAATCCCGATCACGCCGGGTCAGAAAGAGGCGCGTACAAGCAGATTCTGGTGCGTCCGGGCACACCTGTGGGGGGACCTCTCATGCAACAGGACCTCTTCCTTATGCACCTCCACCAGAAGACCACAAAACCCCGACCGTGCTGGGGCAGAAAGGAGGACCCACTCAGGTAAACAGGTGCAGGTGTGGCCAGGCACACCTGTGAAGGCGATTCCCGTGCAACAAGCCTGATATACGTCCAAGTTCACTGCCCGGCTCCGGGTCTCCCATCCAGCGACACACTGCAGTGATCCATCAAGAAACCAGGTAGGATGTTAGACTTGATTGGCTGATTAGCAGGTTGGTGGGCTAACAAACTGCTTCGACCTCTGCAGACTTGTTATACTCGAACACCGCAACGATGCTCAGATGCTGTTAATGCTTTTTCCCAGCGCTGCAGTTATGGCAGGAGCAGGTCTGTATGTATCCGGGTAACCAGGTACCCTTAAGGAAACGGCCAGATAGGTATATGCCAAAACCTCTGAAGAAAATGGTGTGCAGTAGCCACCCTGCACAAATAGGCTTTATGGGCGGACTTCTTATGCAGGATCCATGATCCTAATACCCAAGCTGCTGCTACGGCAGTCCAGCCAAGGGAACAGCATAAGCTGGTGATAAACCTGTGCCTCACGTAGAGACGCGGAGCAGCGGTAACTACCTCTACCTGCAGCTACCTGTCTGCCCCGCCTCCAGCCGGAAGTCCACCCCTTCCAACAAATGCATATTTTGATGGATACTGCTCGACGGGAACGGTTCCGCAACTCCTTCACTTCTAATCATTCCAACAAGAATTTGGTTATGCCCTTAATCAAAACTTGTCCCTTATTGGCCCTTTGGTAATGCAGATGGCAGTCCAACCCCCATGGTTGAACATTTAGTAAATATTACAGATACATATTCTCTTATACATTTCATTAAATGCACTTATATTTTCCAGTATCAATAAACAATAAGTTCAATCTATATGGCCCATCTAATATAACTTAGCGTGTTTGTTTGAGACCAAACAAGAGTATACTGATTTAGTAGGTATTCCTATACATTTAAATATTAAACCTGTACATAATATTAAATCTATAGTAGCTATATGCATATACATATATCTATATATATATATATATATATATATATACAGTATATAACATACATCTCCTTACATACATCTTCCTACTTATAATATTTTAAAAGATGCATTTTGTAAGTCACGTTTTTATGAGGGGACTTAAAAGGATTTTAATACTTTCAGCATCAATTAAATTAATATTTTAACTTATATCCTGATATAATATTGCCACCTTTTCCAGTTATCTTCTTAATATCACATACATACCTTGTGAGTAGCAGTCTGATGTAATTAATAATATAGCTATAGTTACATTTGATTATTATACCATATATAAATACAGTTATATATTCACTTCACCTCATATTTAGTATATTATATGCATTCAATTATAATTCTGTAGTAATTAAGTATACAGGTACATTTATTTGATTCTCATTCCCTTTTAATATAAATATATCCCACACTCAGTATATACTGTATCTCAATTATGTTATTTTGAATGCATGAAAACACAAATATGATATAATTTATGGGACAATTCATTGAATATGTATTCCTTCACATGTCTGAAAAACAAAGGAGATGTAATTTATTTTCAATATACAGTCATATGTTCATTTAATATATTATATAAACCTGGGACATATTTCTTAATAATTTTTGAGTGTATGGACTTATGTTTATGACAAATATTTATAGGACTGCTTATTTTGCACATATGAATTTCTTATTTGGAACCGTATTCCTGTTACAATGAAAAATAAATGTATTTTTATTCTGAAACAGTTTGCTAAACATTTTAAATTCACCAATATAGCTACCCATTCAATACAGCAGATACTTATCTAATATGTTACTGTTAGGCATTTCTCACATGGCCATTTATTTATAAATATTTTATTATTTATACAATCTGAGTATAAATGGAATATTTGATAATTTGTCTAACAATATATTTAATATTTAAGATTTGAATTCTTATATGCATTCAGCTTCCACAGGGTTAAAGATGTTTCTCTTCTAGACAGCATATTGTGTATTGGTACTTCAAAAAGGATCTAGTGAATAGATCATGTTGATTATCACATGTATCTGTTAACTTACCATATCCTGAGATTCTGAACATATCTCCACTAAAGTACAGACTCAGCGTCCCTATCCTGAATTGGGTAAGAATCAGGGCAACTTTTTAAATTGTCTTATTGAGACATACATCAAAGTGTAATCTGCATAGTGTAAATTAACTGCTTTTCCAAAGATTTTGCTTGCTAGCTTCAAAGGACTAATTATTGTAGACAGTCTCGCTCTGAACAGTAGGAGGTCTGTGTCATCCTTCTCAGTCATTTACAAATGTAGACAAGATATTTTTATATCATAGGATATATATGAATTAACTATTAATCTGTATATTTTACAAAAATCACTGACCTTTTACATGACAATTAAAATTTTTTTAAAATATATTTTCTGCAGGGTAGTATCCCCCCTTACCTTCCAACCTCCCTGACCCCCCAGAAACAGCTCTCTAACCCTCCCCCTCTACCTATTATCCACCATGTTAGGTACTGGCAGCTGTCTGCCAGTACCCAGTTTCCTATATTTTTTGGCATATTTTTTTAATATTATATAAATAAACTTTTTTCCATAGTGTAGCTGCCCCTCCTCATTCCCCTACCACCCTACCCCCTCCCAGATAATTTTACTAACTAATATCCCCCTCTCCCTCCTTCCCACGGACTATACATTTTCCATAGTGTAAGCAGTCCCACCCGCTCCTGTCCCCTCCCGCCCCCTCCCGCTACTCTAACACCCCCTCCCGCTCTCCTCCCACCTCCAGCGATGGGCCCGCCTCCCTCCTATCCCTCCCATGCCACCAACGATTGGCACCATCACTGGCCGATGCAGATAGGGCCAATGAGTGGTCCTCTCTGCATCGGTTGCTTAGCAGAGGGTATATTAAAATATTGAGGCATCGCTGCAATACCCTGAAAGCGGCTTAAACCTCAGAGGACGTGCAAGGCTCATTCTTGGTCATTGACAACCTTTTTTGTATGACGTGCCTTGCATCATCCTTCGTCATTAAGAGGTTAATGTAATGTTAGGATTTTTTTTTTAATGTTATGTTAGTTTATATTTTGGTAATTTTTAATTCATTGTTTAGGGAGATAGTCTTTTTTGTTTTATGTAATTGGGGTTAATTTAGGGGTTTTTAGGTTAGGGGGTTTAGTGATTAGATTAATACTTTGTGTTGTGGGTTGATGGTGGTTTAGGGGTTAATAGGTTAATTAGGTAGAATGCATTGCGGGGGGTGGTGGATTAGGGGTTAATAGTGTTAATAGGTAGATTGCGATATGGGGGTTGGTGGATTAGCAGTTAATAGTGTTAATAGGTAGATTGCATTGTGGGGATGTTGGGGAATTAGGGGTTAATAGTGTAATTAGATACTTTGTGTTGTGGGTGGGTGGCAGATTAGGGGTTAATAACTTTATTAGATACTTTGTGATGTGGGGGGTTGGCAGATTAGTGGTTAATACATTTGTTAGTTATTGCGGTCAGAGGATGGCGTTTGATAGGTACATATTGTGCATGCATTAGGTGTTAATACATTTATTAGTTATTGTGGTGGGGGGGGTGGCAGCTTAGAAGTACCTATTGCGCTTGAGTTAGGTGTTTGTTAATACTTCCAGGGAGTTACAGTGCTTAAATACTCAGTGCAAGGCTTGCTGCACCTGCCTATGTGTAGTGAGTGGAATATGGAGTAAAATTTCTCAATTTTCGCCGCGTAAGTCCTTGCACTCAATATGTGATACCGACTTGCAACTCCAGTTCTATGTTAGTTTATGGGAGTAAAAACAGCAGCTGATGGGTAAAATATACTTGCCGCATTTGTATGTGGTACTGTATATGTGATCTCTACATCCGTCTAAAAATAGCTGATGACGGCTTTTGCGGGCAGCGCCGCATATGTGATCGAGCCCCAGGTACACAACATTAACTACGCACATGAGTAAGTAAATTGTTGTCATGCATGATACACTCAGGAGTAGTCGTCGATACCTGGATAACCCAGCCAGAAAAGGTAGTATTGTGGTCTCAGCATTGCCAGGTTTAATGTGAACTGTTCTTTCTTTGTATGGAATCTGTGTTTGTTCAGAAATGCTGTGGTCTCAAGACCCCCCTCCCTCCCCCAGTCTCTTTGTACCTTGGTTTACTTGTATATAATGTCTAGTCGTAAATTAAAACAAGGGCAGTGTTCTTGACAAGACAAAGAAATAACTGAGTTATAACTGAATTACAGAAAAAACATAGGCAGAACTTGTCTGGGACCAGAAGGAATAACAACTGATGCAGGTTTCCCACATATCTCAAGAAACTTGGTAATAAGCTTAGATATTGTGTTATTTTATATCCCATTTTATTTTAAAGAACTATATCTTTGCACATATCTTGTTATTGAATGTTTTTATAATTTGGCACTGTGTAACCTGTATTCGTATTTTTGTTATTTAATATATAGAAATTCTAATTCTGTCTTTGGACTCTGTCTTTGAAATCTGAATTCACATTCAGAAGAGACAAGTTTAAAGGCACTTTACCTAATTTTTAATTGTGCGAGTTATTGAGTTTCCAAGACACCTTTTATTCAAAGTTCTTGGTGGTGGCAGAAATGTGTTAAACTGGAGTTGATGTAGGCAAGATTTGGGGGTTAATTTGGTGTCCCTTTATGAACTTTGTAGAGATAAAGGTAAGGGAGCCAGGAGCTGCGTGCTAATAACCAATTCATGCCCACACCCTCCCCTTTGTGACGGTTGGGTGGAAAGGCTTAATCATCACAATTGTCATCTCCAGGTTTTAATTCCACTTGCACCAAATAAGAGGACCAGAATATTTCACCAACAGATACCACCAGTTACTCACATGTTACAGAGAACATGAGCACAGCAGAGAATTATACACAAATATTATATATAAATGTGTTGTTACAGTGCACAGTATTTACACTTAGTACTCACATGTACATCCTGTTACTGATACAGAGTCTCCCTCAGTCTCATTGTAAGCTCTTGCGGTTACAGTGAATGTGTATGTCTTCCCTGGGGTCAGATTACTGATTGTAGCAGATTCACTTTGCACTATTGTAGAGGACACGTCTGTCTGTACTTTGTAAGTATAATTACTGTTATATTCATAAGGTTTACTCCAATTCAGGGTAATAGAATCTGTTTTACTAGAAATTGTTAGATTGTTCACCGTATTTGGTCCTGTTAAATAAATAAACAAATAAATATATATATATGTAAAATGTATACACTTACTCTAGGCTTAATATTACGATTTAAGTAGAACATCTAGGGTTTTTTTCAGATTAGATACAAACATACAGGGTATTCTACATAACATACAATCTGACATATTAGTTATAGAGAGTAGATTCTGATCACCATTCCCTGCAAGATGCTATGTGACGCTGTCACTTTCCCAAATGATGATCTCTGGACTTTTTTGAAAATCACAAGAGAGGAATGAAAAGTTTTATGGCTTAAAAGGAAATGAAAGTTGAAATAAAACTTTCATGGTGTATTTCTCTTCTAGTGATAAATTATTTTTATGATTAAGGTAAATTTGCAGTTAAATAATATGATCATTATTATGGAATTTAAACAAAAAAACATAAAAAATAGCACCAGAACTTACTTGTGGTGACTTCGCTATTAACAGGTGAGCTCTGATACTGACAGTCTGCGATGGTGACTACCGTTATTGTGTATTTAGTGCCAGAGCTGAGGTTCTGAAGGGTGACGTTTGTGTTGTTGCTTGAGACAGTCCCGTTGCCTAATGCACTGCTATACGTTATAATAAAACTCTTTGTCACATTGGTCATGTTTATTGGGTCTCCCCAGGATACTGAGATGTTGTTTGTTCCATTGGAAATAAAGTATATGGAGCCTGGTGGTGTTGGGTCTGTGAGACACATTGTACAATAATAATTAGATATCAGTACATGTGAACTATATACATTATCTGCTGTTTAATACAATGCTTGGTTTTATTTTTTGTCATTTAACTTCTTTTGAAGACTGGGACATGTCAAATAGTGTAAACGGTTATAAGACATCCCTGTTTTATATATATATATATATATATATATATATATATATATATATATATATATATATATATATATATATATATAATTACTAATTAATACAATATAATAAATAAAATTAAAAAACAAATGTGTAAAATAAAATTGTATAAATAGATACATTTAATTATTGAAGGTTATTAGCATTAGCAGAAGAATATTACATTTACTATGTATAAAATAGTTAACAACAGTGAAACCTGTTATAGTGTTATATAAATGTTGTACCACAACAAATAAAAAACAGCTCTAGATTTGTGCAATAAAACTTGTTCATTATTTTACCATGTTGTTTGCAAGATAAACAATCACTTGTATGTAAATAAATTATTCATAAATTAATGGTTCATTATATATAAGTACTATCAGGTCTGCAGAGAGATCCAACCTTTCAGTCTTCTTATCCTGGTGAAATGACAGGCAGGAAATCCTACAGCCAGAAAAACACTAGAACCCAGATAAGGAGATTGGAGATAGAGACCAACTGTCACAAACCAGGCCTAGGACTGTACTATGCTGACAGAAGATTCACAATACAAGGGACTTAGCAGAATTTGCATTAAAGTTCAAAAGCCAAGGTCAGAAATAGGTAAGAAGAAATTTGAAGTACCAAGGGTTAAACAGATCAAGGTCCAAAGTCCAGGCAGAGGTCAGCAACAATAATCAAATAGCAAAGATACCAGAGAAAAATATGGGAGCAGGTGAACAGGCAAGCCAAGGGTTACATTTTTGTACATCCCCAAACAGGTAAAAAATACCAGATTTCAGAATATTTAACTTGTAACATGGAATATGCCATTTATTTGTTAAAATATCCCTGTGGTTTAATTCATACTGGAGAGACGACGAGTATGTGAAAGAATACAGAGCTTAAATTCAATATAAGAAGGCAAAATAATAAATCACCAGTAGCGTTACACTTAATGCAAGCAGGCCATAATGTAAGCCAACTTAGGTTCCAGATAATAGAACAGGTATTGCCTTTTAGATGTGGGGGAGACAGGGAACAATACCTTAAACAGTGGGAATCTTTTTGAATTATCCATTTAAAAATGTTAATATGTTAATATCAGTGGGTATGAATAAAGACTATGGGGTTAATGGCTACATTGTATCATGTCCGTCCGCATAATAATAAATAGACCCCTATGATTTATCTGTGTTTCTGAAGATATGAACAGGATTGTGTATTTATGCTCCAAAATTATGTATATGTTGAATGGAGATTTTTATGTGCTATGTATTATATAAGTGAATGCGTTAATGTGTGTCCCCATGCAGTATATAAGGAGGAAATGAGAGGTTGTGAGTAGGGCATGATTAAGGCATGTATCTTTGAGTGCTGCTGCCTTTTTTTATTTCTTTGATGTTACTACTGGGTTGTGGTGTAGTACCCAGTGGCAGCTTGGCACCATTTTAGAGCTTGTGCTGAGCTATCATTTTGTAATTTTACTCTCTCTCATTCTGACCATTTGATTCAGGTTGATATCAAGATGAAAGAGTTCTTAATGCCTTGATGTTTGCAAATATATCTCCAGAAAGCAGATACAAATTTAGGGCCCCGGTCTGAAACAATATCTTCTGGGATACCATGTAAACCAATGGCATTCTCAATAAAGGATAGTACCAGAATCAGAGCCGTAGGAAGCATTTTCATAGGAATGAAGTGTGCATGTTTAGAAAAGATGTTGACTATCACCCAGATGACTGTATTGCCCTTCGAAGCAGGCAGATCAACAATAAATTCAATATACTTATATTGGTCCATGGAGTGCGTGGGACTAATAGCAGTTGAAGAAAGACTCGTGTTGCTGAACAAGGATTTTTAATGGAAGCACAGGCAGAACATGTCTTAACAAAAAGGATGACATATTGTATCATTGTAGGCCACCAAACAAGAGGTTCCAAATATAGAGTGGTCTGTTGCACACCAGGATGCCCAGACATATTATGTCCATGATCCCATTGTAGCACTTTTTTATGAAGATCCTTGGGAACATACAAAGTATTGGCAGCGATGGGCAGATTAGATGGTACCTGTTCTTGAGCAAATAATAGACTCTTTTGTAGTGATGTCGCGAACATAAATATTTGGGTTCGCGAATGGCGAACGCGAACTTCCCCAACTGTTCGCGAACGGGCGAACCGGGCGAACCGCCATAGACTTCAATAGGCAGGCGAATTTTAAAACCCACAGGGACTCTTTCTGGCCACAATAGTGATGGAAAAGTTGTTTCAAGGGGACTAACACCTGGACTGTGGCATGCCGGAGGGGGATCCATGGCAAAACTTCCATGGAAAATTACATAGTTGATGCAGAGTCTGGTTTTAATCCATAAAGGGCATAAATCACTAACATTCATAAATTGTTTGGAATAACGTGCTTTAAAACATCAGGTATGATGTTGTATCGATCAGGTAGTGTAAGGGTTACGCCCGCTTCACAGTGACAGACCAAACTCCCCGTTTAAAGGGACAGTCTACACCAGAATATTTATTGTTTTAAAAGATAGATAATCCCTTTATTACCCATTACCCAGTTTTGCATAACTAACACATTTATAATAATATACTTTTAACCTCTGTGATTATCTTGTATCTAAGCCTCTGCAAACTGCCCCTTTTTCAGTTCTTTTGACAGACTTGCAGTCTAGCCAATCAGTGCCTGCTCCCAGATAACTTCTCATGCACGAGCACAGTGTTATCTATATGAAATACGTGAACTAACACCCTCTAGTGGTGAAAAACTGTTAAAATGCAATCTGAAAGAGGTGGGCTTCAAGGTCTAAGAAATTAGCATATGAACCTCCTAGGTTAAGCTTTCATCTAAGAATACCAAGAGAACAAAGCAAAATTGATGATAAAAGTAAATTGGAAAATTGTTTAAAATTACATGCTCTATCTGAATCATGAAAGTTTATTTTGGCCTAGACTGTCCCTTTAACGCACCGCAAACAACCGCAAACAGTCCATTTGCACAACCGCAAACTCCCCATTTGCACAAGGTTGGATACCAAGCTAGCCATGTCCCGTTCCTTGTCCTCACTGATGTCATTGAAGGTCTCTTCCTCCACCCAGCCATGTACAACACCAAGGGTCCCCGAAAGGTGACAACAAGCCCCCTGGGACGCCTGCTGTGTTTGGTCTTCCACCTCCTCAAAGCCACCTTCCTCCTCTGACTCCTCTTCTTCAGACTCCTCTCTCTGCGTTGCCTCTCTCTACGTTATTATAAGGTGTGTTAAGTAGTACTATTCCTATCAGTTTAATCCCTGTTACGTCCCCTATCAGAGGACTCGTATATGGCATCGATTTTAGGAACCAGGAGATGGAAAAAGATGCTTGGTCGGTCCTCCTACTTCAAATTTGGGGCACTGCGCGTGAAATCTAATGTGCCACCAGATAGGAGTGGTGTGTTAAGTAGTTCTATTCTTATCAGTTTAATCCCTGTTACGTCCCCTATCAGGGGACGTGTATATGGCATCGATTTTAGGAACCGGGAGATGGAAAAAGATGCTTGGTCGGACCTCCTACTTCAAATTTGGGGCGCTG
Source organism: Bombina bombina (assembly GCF_027579735.1). NCBI lineage: Eukaryota > Metazoa > Chordata > Amphibia > Anura > Bombinatoridae > Bombina > Bombina bombina. Next base: position 239,252,923 of record NC_069505.1, on the reverse strand, counting down.
CGCGTGCAATCTAATGTGCCACCAGATAGGAGTGGTGTGTTAAGTAGTACTATTCCTATCAGTTTAATCCCTGTTATGTGCCTTTTTTTTGGTTTGGTTTTTGAAGCCACAGTGCAGCACCAGAGGCCAGAAAAATTAGGCATGTACACATGCCTGAAAAATGAGGTATTGTTACAGCCGCTGCTGTAGCAGCTGCCAGAAAAATTGATGTTTGTTTCCCAGGCAGAAAGTGCCCTAAAACATTGCGGCTTGAACTATAGTTGGTGGCGGATAAGTCACGCAAGTCATCCGGCATTCAGAGATAAAATACAGCAGCGTGTGGACCATTTTTAGCCCAAGGCAGCTCATCTCATCAGGCCTTTTTTACTCAAATGTATCGCCCACTGTCAGTCCCTTCGGAATCCATCCCTCATTCATCTTAATAAAGGTGAGGTAATCTAGACTTTTTTGACCTAGGAGACTTCTCTTCTCAGTGACAATACCTCCTGCTGCACTGAAGGTCCTTTCTGACAGGACACTTGAAGCGGGGCAGGCCAGAAGTTCTATCGCAAATTGGGATAGCTCAGGCCACAGGTCAAGCCTGCACACCCAGTAGTCAAGGGGTTCATCGCTCCTCAGAGTGTCGATATCTGCAGTTAAGGCGAGGTAGTCTGCTACCTGTCGGTCGAGTCGTTCTCTGAGGGTGGACCCCGAAGGGCTGTGGCGATGCGTAGGACTTAAAAAGCTCCGCATGTCCTCCATCAACAACACGTCTGTAAAGCGTCCTGTCCTTGCCGGCGTGGTCGTGAGAGGAGGAGGATTACTTTCACCTCTTCCCCTGTTAGATTCCCGTTGTGCTGTGACATCACCCTTGTACGCTGTGTAAAGCATACTTTTTAATTTATTTTGGAACTGCTGCATCCTTTCCGACTTGTTGTAATTGTTCTTCCCCCCAGCCACGTACAACACCACGGGTACCAGATAGGTGACAACGAGCACCCTGGGATGCCTGTTGTGGTTGGTCTTCCTCCTCCTCCTCAAAGCCACATTCTTCCTCTGACTCCTCTTCCTCACAATCCTCTTCCAGCGTTGACGCAGGTCCAGCAAGCGATGCTGATTTCTGGTGGTGATGGTGACCACAACTCTTCCTCTTCACGCTCATCTACGGCCTGATCCAGCACTCTTTGCAGGGCACGCTCCAGGAAGAAAACAAATGGTATGATGTCACTGATGGTGCCTTTGGTGTGACTGACTAGGTTTGTCACCTCCTCAAAAGGACGCATGAGCCTACAGGCATTGCGCATGAGCGTCCAGTAACGTGGCAAAAAAATTCCCAGCTCCGCAGAGGCTATCCTAGCACCCCGGTCATACAAATAGTCGTTAGCGGCTTTTTCTTGTTGGATCAGGCGGTCGAACATTAGGAGTGTTGAATTCCAACGTGTCGGGCTGTCGCAAATAAAGCGCCTCACTGGCATGTTGTTTCGCCGCTGGATATCTGAAAAGTGCGCCATGGCCGTGTAGGAACGCCTGAAATGGCCACACACCTTCCTGGCCTGCTTCAGGACGTCCTGTAAGCCTGGGTACTTATGCACAAAGCAATGTACGATCAGATTACACACATGTGCCATGCACGGCACATGTGTCAACTTGCCCAAATTCAATGCCTCCACCAAATTTCTTCCATTGTCACAAACCACTTTGCCGATCTCCAGTTGGTGCGGAGTCAGCCACTGATCCACCTGTGCGTTCAGGGCGGACAGGAGTGCTGGTCCGGTGTGACTCTCTGCTTTCAGGCAAGTCAACCCCAAGATGGCGTGACTGCCGTATCCGGGATGTGGAATAGTACCTGGGGAGCTGGGGGGGTGCCGTTGATGTGGAGCAAGACGCAGCAGCAGAAGAGGACTCAGCCGAGGAGGTTATGGAAGAGGAAGGAGTAGGAGGAGTAGAAGAGGTGGCAGCAGGCCTGCCTGCAAGTCGTGGGCAGATGAGCAGGAACTGCTCAAGGCGAGACACGGAGTGGCGGATGGTTGAGAGGGGGCAAGGAGGACAGCAGTGGTTGACGTGGCTGAAGATGCTGGACCAGGAGGAGGATGGCGGCTTTGAGTTTGTGTGCTGCTTGTACTCATGTGTTGATCCCATAGGCGTTTGTGATGTGCGATCATGTGCCTTTGCAAAGCAGTTGTACCTAGGTGGGTGTTGGACTTCCCACGACTCAGTTTCTTTTGGCACAGGTTGCAAATGGCATCGCTGTTGTCAGAGGCAGACACACACAAAAAATGCCACACTGCTGAGCTCTGCAATGACGGCATTCTGGTGGTGGCAACAGCATGCATTGATTGGCGTGCTGTCTGGCTGACCCCGGGTGCTGATGCATGCTGTCTGACTGTGCCACTAGCTCCTTGCGACGACCTCCCCCTCCTTCCAACTCGTCTCCTCCACCTCTCTGTCTCCCCATCTGAACTTTCCCCCTCTTCTTCTTCTATTCTAGCGGGCACCCACGTGACATCCACGGACGCATCGTCATCATCAACCGCTTCACTTGTATCTGACAACTCAAAAAAGGAAGCAGCAGCGGGTACAACATCATCATCATCAAACTGTACGTCCATGTGTGTAATGCTGCCTGACTGAGACATATCCCTGTTATCTACATCCTCTGGCAATAATGGTTGCGCATCACTATCACTCATTTCTTCCAACTGATGTGTAAATAACTCCTCTGACAGATCAAGTGAAGTGGCTGTGGTGCTAGTGTTGGTGGTGGCGGCAGGCGGGCGAGTGGTAACTTGAGAGGTGCCCGAAGCTAAGCTGGAGGAAGATGGTGCGTCAAGGTTCCGAGCGGAAGCTGTAGAAGATTGGGTGTCCTGTGTTAGAAAGTCAACTATGTCCTCAGAACTGTTCGAGTTCGGGGTACGTGGCCTCTGAACGCTGGGCATTATTTTAGGGCCAAAGGGAATCACAGCACCATGAACACAACGGCCCCTGCGGGGTGGCCTGCCTCTGCCTGTCATTTTTTTTTCGATTAGTGGTACTATGCGTGCAAGCTACTGTGAAAACAGATATGAGTGGCACTGTGCACTGGCAGAAGTTGGCAGAGTAGACGTTGTAGGCCTGACACACACACTTGCAGACAACTAACTGCTATTCAATCTATTACAGTCAAAATTGTAACTACTGTTACACCAGATATGAGTTGCACTGGTGTGACACTGTGCCCTGGCAGGCACTGAAACGCACACATGTGAAGGAAACTGACTGCTATTATTTCACAGTCAAAAAAACATAATTTATGCTTACCTGATAAATTTATTTCTCTTGTGGTGTATCCAGTCCACGGATCATCCATTACTTGTGGGATATTCTCCTTCCCAACAGGAAGTTGCAAGAGGACACCCACAGCAGAGCTGTCCATATAGCTCCTCCCCCAACTGTCATATCCAGTCATTCGACTGAAGACAAGCAAAAGAAAGGAGAAACCATAGGGTGCAGTGGTGACTGTAGTTTAAAGTTAAAAAATACCTGCCTTAAAATGACAGGGCGGGCCGTGGACTGGATACACCACAAGAGAAATAAATTTATCAGGTAAGCATAAATTATGTTTTCTCTTGTAAGGTGTATCCAGTCCACGGATCATCCATTACTTGTGGGATACCAATACCAAAGCTAAAGTACACGGATGAAGGGAGGGACAAGGCAGGTACTTAAACGGAAGGTACCACTGCCTGTAAAACCTGTCTCCCAAAAATAGCCTCCGAAGAAGCAAAAGTATCAAATTTATAGAATTTTGAAAAGGTATGAAGCGAAGACCAAGTCGCCACTTTGCAAATCTGTTCAACAGAAGCCTCATTTTTAAAGGCCCATGTGGAAGCCACAGCTCTAGTAGAATGAGCTGTAATCCTTTCAGGAGGCTGCTGGCCAGCAGTCTCATAAGCTAAGCGTATTATACTCCTTAGCCAAAAAGAAAGAGAAGTTGCCGAAGCCTTTTGGCCTCTCCTCTGTCCAGAGTAGACAACAAACAAAGCAGATGTTTGACGAAAATCTTTAGTAGCTTGTAAATAATACTTTAAAGCACAAACCACGTCAAGATTGTGTAATAGACGTTCCTTCTTCGAAGAAGGATTAGGACACAAAGACGGAACCACAATTTCCTGATTGATATTCTTATTAGATACCACCTTAAGTAAAAACCCAGGTTTGGTACGCAAAACTACCTTATCTGCATGGAAAATCAGATAAGGGGAATCACATTGTAAGGAAGAAAAATTGGAAACTCTACGAGCCGAGGAAATAGCTACCAAAAATAGAACTTTCCAAGATAAAAGTTTGATATCTATGGAATGAAGAGGTTCAAACGGAACCCCCTGAAGAACTTTAGGAACCAAATTTAAACTCCATGGCGGAGCAACAGGTTTAAACACAGGCTTGATTCTAACTAAAGCCTGACAAAATGCCTGAACGTCTGGAACATCCGCCAGACGCTTGTGCAAAAGAATAGACAGAGCAGAAATCTGTCCCTTTAAGGAACTAGCTGACAATCCTTTTTCCAATCCTTCTTGGAGAAAAGATAATATCCTGGGAATCCAGACTCTACTCCATGAGTAACCCTTGGATTCACACCAAAAAATATATTTACGCCATATCTTATGATAGATTTTCCTGGTGACAGGCTTTCGAGCCTGAATTAAGGTATCAATGACTGACTCGGAGAAGCCACGCTTTGATAAAATCAAGGGTTCAATCTCCAGGCAGTCAGTCTCAGAGAAATTAGGTTTGGATGGTTGAAAGGACCCTGAAGTAGAAGGTCCTGCCTCAGCGGCAGAGTCCATGGTGGAAAGGATGACATGTCCACCAGATCTGCATACCAAGTCCTGCGTGGCCACACAGGCGCTATCAAAATCACTGATGCTCTCTCCTGCTTGATTTTGGCAATCAGATGAGGGAGCAGAGGAAACGGTGGAAACACATAAGCCAGGTTGAAAGACCAAGGTGCTGCTAGAGCATCTATCAGCGTTGCCTTGGGATCCCTGGACCTGGATCCGTAACAAGGAAGCTTGGCGTTCTGGCGAGACGCCATGAGATCCAGTTCTGGTTTGCCCCAACGATGAATCAATTGTGCAAACACCTCCGGATGGAGTTTCCACTCCCCTGGATGAAAAGTCTGACGACTTAGAAAATCCGCCTCCCAGTTCTCCACACCTGGGATATGGATAGCTGATAGGTGGCAAGAGTGAATCTCTGCCCAGCGAATTATCTTTGAGACTTCTAACATCGCTAGGGAACTCCTTGTTCCCCCTTGATGGTTGATGTAAGCCACAGTCGTGATGTTGTCCGACTGAAATCTGATGAACCTCATTGTCGCTAGCTGAGGCCAAGCCTGAAGAGCATTGAATATCGCTCTTAGTTCCAGAATGTTTATTGGAAGGAGTGTCTCCTCCTGAGTCCACGATCCCTGAGCCTTCAGGGAGTTCCAGACTGCCCCCCAGCCTAGAAGGCTGGCATCTGTCATTACAATTGTCCAATCTGGCCTTTGAAAGGTCATTCCTTTGGACAGATGGACCCGAGATAGCCACCAGAGAAGAGAATCCCTGGTCTCTTGATCCAGATTTAGTAGAGGGGACAAATCTGTGTAATCCCCATTCCACTGACTGAGCATGCATAGTTGCAGCGGTCTGAGATGTAGGCGTGCAAACGGCACTATGTCCATTGCCGCTACCATTAAGCAGATTACTTCCATACACTGAGCCACCGAAGGGCGAGAAGTGGAATAAAGACTGAGCCACCGAAGGGCGAGAAGTGGAATAAAGAACCCGGCAGGAATTTAGAAGTTTTGATAACCTGGACTCTGTCAGGTAAATCCTCATTTCTACAGAATCTATTAAAGTTCCCAGAAAGGAAACTCTTGTGATAGGGGATAGAGAACTCTTTTCTTCATTCACCTTCCACCCATGCGACCTCAGAAATGCCAGAACTATGTCTGTATGAGACTTGGCAATTTGGAAATTTGACGCCTGTATCAGAATGTCGTCTAAATAAGGGGCTACTGCTATGCCCCGCGGTCTTAGGACCGCCAGAAGTGACCCCAGAACCTTCATAAAGATTCTTGGGGCTGTAGCTAACCCAAAAGGAAGAGCTACAAACTGGTAATGCCTGTTCAGGAAGACGAACCTGAGAAACCGATGATGATCTTTGTGTATCGTAATGTGAAGATAAGCATCCTTTAAATCCACTGTAGTCATGTATTGACCCTCCTGGATCATAGGTAGGATGGTACGAATAGTCTCCATCTTGAATGATGGAACTCTGAGGAATTTGTTTAAGATCTTGAGATCTAAAATTGGTCTGAAGGTTCCCTCTTTTTTGGGAACCACAAACAGATTTGAGTAAAATCCTTGTCCTTGTTCCTCCTTTAGAACTGGATGGATCACTCCCATAACTAGGAGGTCTTGAACACAGTGTAAGAATGGCTCTCTCTTTATCTGGTTTGCAGATAATTGTGAAAGGGGAAATCTCCCTTTTGGAGGGGAAGCTCTGAAGTCTAGAAGATATCCCTGGGATACAATTTACAATGCCCAGGGGTCCTGGACATATATTTCGCAGAAGCCTGGGCGAAGAGCGAAAGTCTGCCCCCTACTAGATCCTTCATTCTGTTTTAGAGGCAGCAGCAGGCTTTTTGGCCTGCTTACCCTTGTTCCAGGTCTGTTTAGGTCTCCAGACCAACTTGGACTGGGCAAAAGTTCCCTCTTGTTTTGCATTAGAGGAAGTTGATGCCGCATTTGCCTTGAAATTTCGAAAGGCACGAAAATTAGTTTGTTTGGCCCTAGATTTGGACCTATCCTGAGGAAGGGCATGACCTTTTCCTCCAGTGATATCAGAAATGATCTCCTTCAAACCAGGCCAGAATAGGGTTTGCCCCTTGAAGGGAATGTTAAGCAGCTTAGACTTTGAAGTAACGTTAGCTGACCATGATTTAAGCCATAGCACCCTGCGCGCTTGAATAGCAAAACCGGAATTCTTAGCCGTTAGTTTAGTCAAATGAACAATGGCATCAGAAACAAATGCATTGGCTAGCTTAAGTGCTCTAAGCTTGTCAAGTACGTCATCCAATGGGGTCTCTACCTGTAAAGCCTCTTCCAGAGACTCAAACCAGAAGGCTGCAGCAGCAGTGACTGGGGCAATGCATGCAAGGGGCTGTAGAATAAAACCTTGTTGAATAAACATTTGCTTAAGGTAACCCTCTAACTTTTTATCCATTGGATCTGAGAAAGCACAACTGTCCTCGACAGGGATAGTAGTACGCTTAGCAAGGGTAGAAACTGCTCCCTCCACCTTAGGGACTGTCTGCCATAAGTCCCGCGTGGTGGCATCTATCGGAAACATTTTCTTAAAAATAGGAGGGGGAGAGAACGGCACACCTGGTCTATCCCATTCCTTGGAAATAATTTCTGTAAATCTTTTAGGTATTGGAAAAACATCAGTGCACACTGGCACTGCATAGTATTTGTCCAATCTACACAATTTTTCTGGTACTGCAATTGTATCACAGTCATTCAGAGCAGCTAAAACCTCCCTGAGCAATACGCGGAGGTGTTCAAGCTTAAATTTAAATGTTGACATATCAGAATCAGGTTGAATCCTCTTCCCTGAGTCAGAAACATCACCCACAGAAAGAAGCTCTCCTTCCTCAGCTTCTGCATATTGTGAGGGAGTATCAGACATGGCTACAAAAGCATCAGTATGCTCTGTATTTCTTCTAACTCCAGAGCTATCTCGCTTTCCTCGAAACCCAGGTAGTCTGGATAATACCGCTGACAGTGTATTATCCATGACTGCCGCCATGTCTTGTAAAGTAAACGCCATGGGCGCCCTAGATGTACTTGGCGCCACTTGAGCGTAAGTCCCTTGAGCGGGAGTCAAAGGGTCTGACACGTGGGGCGAGTTAGTCGGCATAACTTCCCCCTCGTCAGATTCCTCTGGTGATAAATTTTTTAAAGACAGAATATGATCTTTATTACTTAGAGTGAAATCAGTACATGTGGTACACATTCTAAGAGGGGGTTCCACCATGGCTTCTAAACATAATGAACAAGGAGTTTCCTCTATGTCAGACATGTTTAAACAGACTAGCAATGAGACCAGCAAGCTTGGAAAACACTTTAAATCAAGTTAACAAGCAAAAAATAAACTGTGCCTTTAAGAAAAATAAAAAAGGGCAGAATTTGAAAAACAGTGAAAAAAAGCAGTAAATGAAACGAATTTTTTACAGTGTGTATAATAGGCTAACAGAGCATTGTACCCACTTGCAAATGGATGATTAACCCCTAAAGTCAAAAAACGGATCAAAAAAACGATAGACGTTTTTTAACAGTCACAAAAAACTGCCACAGCTCAGCTGTGGCCCTACCTTCCCAAACAAACGACTTTGGAAAGCCTAAGAGCCCTTTAGAGATGTCCTATAGCATTCAGGGGACTCCTGGAGGAAAGCTGGATGTCTCAGTCTGCAAAAGTTACTGCGCAATAAATCGCTAAATTAGGCCCCTCCCACTCATGTCTAAACAGTGGAAAGCCTAAGGAAACTGTTTCTAGGCAAATTTAAGCCAGCCATGTGGATAAAAACTAAGCCCCAATAAAGTTTTATCACCAAAGCATATATAAAAACGTTTAAACATGCCAGCAAACGTTTTATATTGAAATTCTATAAGAGTATTACCTCTGCAAGTAAGCATGATACCAGTCGCTATTAAATCACTGTATTCAGGCTTACCTTACATAAATCTGGTATAAGCAGCATTTTCTAGCATTTACATCTCTAGAAAAAAAAAATTAACTGCACATACCTCATAGCAGGATAACCTGCACGCCATTCCCCAGCTGAAGTTACCTCTCTCTTCAGTTATGTGTGAGAACAGCAATGGATCTTAGTTACAACCTGCTAAGATCATAGAGATCACAGGCAGATTCTTCTTCTTTTTCTGCCTGGGACAAAAATAGTACAACTCCGGTACCATTTAAAATAACAAACTTTTGATTGAAGTAAAACACAACTACGTTACACCACTTCTCTCTTACTACTTCCATGCTTGTCGAGAGTTGCAAGAGAATGACTGGATATGGCAGTTGGGGGAGGAGCTATATGGACAGCTCTGCTGTGGGTGTCCTCTTGCAACTTCCTGTTGGGAAGGAGAATATCCCACAAGTAATGGATGATCCGTGGACTGGATACACCTTACAAGAGAAAGTGTTGTTTTTTTTAAATGTACACTACTGTTACACCAGATATGAGTTGCACTGGGGTGACACTGTGCCCTGGCAGGCAGGCACTGAAACGGACATGTGTGAAGGAAACTGACTGCTATTATTTAACACAGTCAAAAAAGTGTTGTTTTTTTTTAAATGTACACTACTGTTACACCAGATATGAGTTGCACTGGGGTGACACTGTGCCCTGGCAGGCAGGCACTGAAATGCACACGTGTGAAGGAAACTGACTGCTATTATTTCACAGTCAAAAAAGTGTTGTTTTTTTAAATGTACACTACTGTTACACCAGATATGAGTTGCACTGGGGTGACACTGTGCCCTGGCAGGCAGGCACTGAAACGCACACGTGTGAAGGAAACTGACTGCTATTATTTCACAGTCAAAAAAGTGTTGTTTTTTTTAATTTACACTACTGTTACACCAGATATGAGTTGCACTGGGGTGACACAGTGCCCTGGCAGGCAGGCACTGAAACGCACACGTGTGAAGGAAACTGACTGCTATTATTTCACAGTCAAAAAAGTGTTGTTTTTTTTAAATGTACACTACTGTTACACCAGATATGAGTTGCACTGGGGTGACACTGTGCCCTGGCAGGCAGGCACTGAAACGCACACGTGTGAAGGAAACTGACTGCTATTATTTCACAAAAAATGCTATTAATTGTCAAAAAAGTGTTGTTTTTTTTTAAATGTACACTACTGTTACACCAGATATGAGTGGTGGCACTGGGCACAGTATACGCTGTGAGCCTGACACACACACTGGCAGGCAGGCAACTGCAATTAGATTACACAGGAAAAAAAAAAAAAAAAAAAAGCAGACTGATGTTCTAGCCCTAAAAAGGGCTTTTTGGGGTGCTGTCCTTACAGCAGAGATCAGATGAGTCCTTCAGGACTGTAGAAGACACTGAATACACTAGCCTAGCTATCGATTTCCCTATTAAATCAGCAGCAGATACACTGTCCCTCCTCTCACTAAGAAAGCAGCTTCCAAATGAATCTAAAATGGATGCTGTCCAGGAGGTAGGAGGGTCTGGGAGGGAGGGTCTGCTGCTGATTGGCTGGAATGTGTCTGCTGACTGTGAGGTACAGGGTCAAAGTATTACTCAATGATGACGAATAGGGGGCGGATCGAACATTGCATATGTTGTTCGCCCGCCGCGGCGAACGCGAACAAGCTATGTTCGCCGGGAACTATTCGCCGGCGAACTATTCGCGCCATCACTACTCTTTTGTAAATCAGTAGAAATTTTTACAATGATGTGTTCAGGAGGAATTATATGAGTAGGATTGGAACAAAGATCCTCACAGGAAAATTAGTGGGATAAGGTATCACCTTGGTATTTTTTGTTCCAGGAATATAAGTGTCATGAGCCTGTACCTTTAAGGAAGGGAGGGTTAATCCTAAATCATTGCTGTATACATTTCCTCCCCTTCCTGACCTTTATGATTGATATTCCTTTTTCTGTAGGCTAAGCCCAGAATGATTGTGTGCTGATTCTACTCCTGTAGAATATTTACTAAACTAAACGGCTAGATTACGAGTTTTGAGTTATAAACGGCTCGCTGCTAACTTGCAAGTTATTTCCACAGCTCACCTCCGTATAGTGCTGCTATTACAGGTTTTCATAAACCCGGTGTTAGTAGGCAATATGTGAGCATTGAGCAAAATTGAGCTCCATACCGCACACAAATACCAGTGCTTCTTTGAGCTGGTTTTACTTGCTCGTGCACGATTTCCCTATAGACATCAACGGGGAGAGCTGGCTAAAAAAAAGCCTAACACCTGCAATAATGGAGCGTAAAGCTCTGTAATATAGCCCCATTGATTCCTATGGGGAAACAACATTTATGTTTACACCTAACACCCTAACATAAACCCGAGTCTAAACACCCCTAATCTGCTGCCCCTGACATTGCTGATACCTACATTACACTTATTAACCCCTAATCTGCCATCCCCGCCACCGCCACCACCTACCTACACTTATTAACCCCTAATCTGCCGCCCCCAATGTCGCCGCCACCCACCTACACTTATTAACCCCTAATCTGCTGCCCTCAATGTCGTCGCCACCTACATAAATTTAATAACCCCTAATCTGCCGCCCCCGACACTGCCGCCACCTACATTATACTTATTAACCCCTAATCTGCCGCCCCTAACATCACCGCCACCTACATTATACTTATTAACCCCTAATCTGCTGCCCCTAATGTTGCCACCACCTACATAAATTTAATAACCCGTAATCTGCCGCCCCCAACGTCGCCGCCAATATACTAAAGTTATAAACCCCTAAACCTAACCCTAAGTCTAACCCTAACACCCACTAACTTTAATATAATTAAAATAAATCTAAATAAAAATTACTATCATTAACTAAATAATTCCTATTTAAAACTAAATACAATTTACCTGTAAAATAAAACCTAACCTGAATTACACTAACACCTAACCTTACACTACAATTAAATAAATTACATTAATTAAATACAATTAACTAAATTACACAAAATCAAAAAGAAATTATCAAATATTTAAACTAATTACACCTAATCTAATAGCCCTATTAAAATAAAAATGCCCCCCAAAATAAAAAACAACCCTAGCCTAAACTAAACTGCCAATAGCCCTTAAATGGGCCTTTTGCGGGGCATTGCCCCAAAGAAATCCTCTTTTACCTGTAAAAAAAAAATGCAAACAACCCCCTACAGTAAAACCCACCACCCACACAACCAAACCCCCCAAATAAAATCCTAAGAAAAACCTAAGCTCCCCATTGCCCTGAAAAGGGCATTTGTATGGGCATTGCCCTTAAAAGGGCATTTAGCTCTTTTTCCGCCCAAACCCTAAGATAAAAATAAAACCCACTCAATAAACCCTTAAAAAAACCTAGCACTAACCCCTGAAGATCCACTTACAGTTTTTGAAGACCCGACATCCATCCTCAATGAAGCGGCAGAAGTCCTCATTGAAGCCGGCAGAAGTCTTCATCCAAGCAGGCCAAAGTCTTCATCCAAGCCGGCAGAAGTCTTCATCCAGATGGCATCTTCTATCTTCATCCATCCGGAGCGGAGCGTCTCCATCTTCAAGACATCCGGCGCGGAGTATCCTCTTCAATCGACGTCTCTTCCAGAATGAAGGTTCCTTTAAGCGACGTCATCCAAGATTGCGTCCCTTGAATTCTGATTGGCTGATAGAATTTTATCAGCCAATCGGAATTAAAGGGTAAAAAATAAAAAATAAAAAATATATCAAACATAGAAGTCAAAGAACATTTGGGTAACAGTGATCATAACATGGTAACATTTGAAAGCCCTTTTCATAAGCAGTGTCTTAAAAGGTTTAACCAAGACTTTTAATTTTAAGAAAGCAAAATTCAACGATTTCAGAAAATCATTAAATAACATAAATAGGGACAAAGTATTCTCTAATAAAAATACAGAGGATAAATGGATAACATTTAAAACTTTGTTAAATAAATATACATATCAACAAATACCATATGGTTATAAAAATAAAAATAAAAAATCCAAGCCAGTGTGGCTGAATATAAATGTGCTAAGAGAAATTAGGAAAAAAACGTAGGGCATTTAAATTATTCAAAGAAAATAGTACAGACTCAAAATTCCATATTTATAAGGAATGTAACAAAGCATGAAAAAAGCAATCAAATTAGCCAAATTTGAAAATGAAAAATTAATTGCAAAGGATTCTAAGTCTAACCCTAAAAGGTTCTTTAAGTACATAAATAGCAAAAAATCTAAGAAGGACAATATAGGTACATTAAAATGCGTGGAGGGCAGCATAATTAACATTGACAGGGAGAAGGCTGAGATATTAAACCAGTTTTTTTCTTCAGTATACACAAGAGAGGAACCATTGGATGATACTTTGGAACAAAATAGAACATGCCAGCCCATACCATTAACTGGGTTATGTATAGAGGCTATCAGGAACAACTTGGATAATATTAAGGTAAATAAAACTCCAGGCCCAGATGGAATACACCCAAGGGTGTTAAGGGAATTTAGCACTGTTATAGACAAACCTCTACTCTTAATTTTTCAAGACTCATTATCCTCAGGCATGGTACCCCAGGATTGGCTTAAATCTGATGTGGTGCCATTCTTCAAAAAGGGTAGTAGGGATGATCCAGGAAGCTATAGACCAGTTAGTCTGACATTAATAGTGGGGAAGATATTTGAAGGGATTATAAGTGATTATATTGATGAGCATATTTGTGTAAACAAGATTATGAGGCCCATTTATCAAGCTCCAAATGGAGCGTGAGGGCCCGTGTTTCTGGCAAGTCTTCAGACTCGCCAGAAACACAAGTTATGGACCTCTGCTCCATAACCCTGTCCACGTGCTCTGATGAGGCGGACAGAGATCGCCACAATTCAACCCAATCGAGTACGATCATGTTGATTGACACCCCCCTGCTGGTGCAATGCTGAATACGGAGAGCGTATTTCTCTCCGCATTCAGCGATGTCTGTCGGACCTGATCCGCAGTTTCGGATCAGGTCCGACAGACGTCTGGTAAATATGCCTCTATGACTAGTCAAACTAATCTAATTAGATTCTATGAGGAAGTAAGTAAAAATATACACCCGCACACAAATCAACAGAGTGCCCGCGCAACAAGACCACAGCACACCCGCACACATATCGACAGAGTGCCCATGCAACAATACCAGAGCACACCCACATCAACAGAGAGTACGATCATGTTGATTGACACCCCCCTGCTGGTGCAATGCTGAATACGGAGAGCGTATTTCTCTCCGCATTCAGCGATGTCTGTCGGACCTGATCCGCAGTTTCGGATCAGGTCCGACAGACGTCTGGTAAATATGCCTCTATGACTAGTCAAACTAATCTAATTAGATTCTATGAGGAAGTAAGTAAAAATATACACCCGCACACAAATCAACAGAGTGCCCGCGCAACAAGACCACAGCACACCCGCACACACATCAACAGCTTGCCTGCGCCACTAGACCACAGCACACCCGCACACACATCAGCAACAAGACCACAGCACAACTGCACACACATCAACAGAGTGCCTGCGCCCAATACCACAGCGCACCCGCACACACATCAACAGAGTGCCCGCGCAACAAGACCACAGCACACCCGCACACACATCAATAGAGTGCCTGTGCAACAAGACCACAGCACACCCGCACACACATCAACAGAGTGCCTGCGCCACTAGACCACAGCACACCCGCACACACATCAGCAGAGTGGCCGTGCAACAAGACCACAGCACACCTGCACACACATCAACAGAGTGCCCACGAAACAAGACCACAGCACACCTGCACACACATCAACAGAGTGCCCGTGCCCAATACCACAGCACACCAGCACACACATCAACAGTGTGCCCGCGTCACAAGACCACAGCACACCCGCACATACATCAACAGAGTGCCCGCGCCCAATACCACAGCACACCCGGACACACATCAACAGAGTATCCGTGCCCAATACCACTGCACACCCGCACACACATCAACAGAGTGCCCGCGCCCAAGACCACAGCACACCCACACACACACATCAACAGAGTGCCCACGCCCAAGACCACAGCACACACACACATCAATAGAGTGCCCATGCAACAAGACCACAGCACACCCACACACACATCAACAGAGTGCCCACGCCCAAGACCACAGCACACCCACACACACATCAACAGAGTGCCTGCGCAACAAGACCACAGCACACCCGCACATACATCAACAGCGTGCCTGCGCCACAAGACCACAGCACACCCGCACACACATCAACAGCGTGCCTGTGCCACAAGACCACAGCACATCCGCACACACATCAACAAAGTACCAGCGCAACAAGACCACAGCTCACCCGCACACACATCAACAGCGTGCCTGCGCCACAAGACCACAGCTCACCCGCACACACATCAACAGCATGCCTGCGCCACAAGACCACAGCTCACCCGCACACACACATCAACAGCGTGCCTGTGCCACAAGACCACAGCACATCCGCACACACATCAACAGAGTGCCTGTGCCACAAGACCACAGCTCACCCGCACACACATCAACAGCGTGCCTGTGCCACAAGACCACAGCACATCCGCACACACATCAACAGAGTGCCCGTGCCCAATACTACAGCACACCTGCACACACATTAACAGAGTACCAGCGCCACAAGACCACAGCACAACCGCACACACATCAACAGAGTGCCCGTGCCCAATACTACAGCACACCCGCACACACATCAACAGAGTGCCCATGCCCAATACTACAACACACCTGCACACACATCAACAGAGTACCAGCGCCACAAGACCACAGCTCACCCGCACACACATCAACAGAGTGCCTGTGCCCAATACTACAGCACACCCGCACACACATCAACAGAGTGCCCGTGCCCAATACTACAACACACCTGCACACACATCAACAGAGTGCCGCTCCACAAGACCACAGCACAACCGCACACACATCAACAGAGTGCCCGTGCAAGAAGACCACAGAATACCCGCACACACAGAGTGCAGGCGCAACAAGACCACTGCACACCCATCAACAGAGTGCCCGCACCCAATACCACAGCACACCCGCAGACACATCAACAGAGTGCCCGTGCCCAATACTACAGCACACCCGCACACACATCAACAGAGTGCCCGCGCCCAAGACCACAGCACACCCACACACACACATCAACAGAGTGCCCACGCCCAAGACCACAGCACACACACACATCAATAGAGTGCCCATGCAACAAGACCACAGCACACCCACACACACATCAACAGAGTGCCCACGCCCAAGACCACAGCACACCCACACACACATCAACAGAGTGCCCGCGCAACAAGACCACAGCACACCCGCACATACATCAACAGCGTGCCTGCGCCACAAGACCACAGCACACCCGCACACACATCAACAGCATGCCTGTGCCACAAGACCACAGCACATCCGCACACACATCAACAAAGTACCAGCGCAACAAGACCACAGCTCACCCGCACACACATCAACAGCGTGCCTGCGCCACAAGACCACAGCTCACCCGCACACACATCAACAGCATGCCTGCGCCACAAGACCACAGCTCACCCGCACACACACATCAACAGCGTGCCTGTGCCACAAGACCACAGCACATCCGCACACACATCAACAGAGTGCCCGTGCCCAATACTACAGCACACCTGCACACACATCAACAGAGTACCAGCGCCACAAGACCACAGCACAACCGCACACACATCAACAGAGTGCCCGTGCCCAATACTACAGCACACCCGCACACACATCAACAGAGTGCCCGTGCCCAATACTACAACACACCTGCACACACATCAACAGAGTACCAGCGCCACAAGACCACAGCTCACCCGCACACACATCAACAGAGTGCCCGTGCCCAATACTACAGCACACCCGCACACACATCAACAGAGTGCCCGTGCCCAATACTACAACACACCTGCACACACATCAACAGAGTGCCGCTCCACAAGACCACAGCACAACCGCACACACATCAACAGAGTGCCCGTGCAAGAAGACCACAGAATACCCGCACACACAGAGTGCAGGCGCAACAAGACCACTGCACACCCATCAACAGAGTGCCCGCACCCAATACCACAGCACACCCGCAGACACATCAACAGAGTGCCCGTGCCCAATACTACAGCACACCTGCACACACATTAACAAAGCAACAAGACCACAGCTCACCCGCACACACATCAACAGCGTGCCTGCACCACAAGACCACAGCACACCCGCACACACATCAACAGAGTGCCTGCACACCAAGACCACAGCACACCCACACACACATCAACAGAGTGCCTGCACCACAAGACCACAGCACACCCGCACACACATCAACAGAATGCCCGCGCAACAAGACCACTGCACACCTGCACACACATCAACAAAGTGCCCGTGCAAGAAGACCACAGAATACCCGCACACACATCAACAGAATGCCCGCGCAACAAGACCACTGCACACCTGCACACACATCAACAAAGTGCCCGTGCAAGAAGACCACAGAATACCCGCACACACATCAACAGAGTGCATGCGCAACAAGACCACTGCACACCCGCACACACATCAACAGAGTGCCCGTGCAAGAAGACCACAGAATACCCGCACACACATCAACAGAGTGCATGCTCAACAAGACCACTGCACACCCGCACACACATCAACAGAGTGCCCGCGCAACAAGACCACTGCACACCTGCACACACATCAACAGAGTGCCGCTCCACAAGACCACAGCACAACCGCACACACATCAACAGAGTGCCCGTGCAAGAAGACCACAGAATACCCGCACACACATCAACAGAGTGCCCGCGCAACAATACCACTGCACACCCGCACACACATCAACAGAATGCCTGTGCCCAATACCACAGCACACCCGCACACACATCAACAGAGTGCCCGCGCAACAAGACCACTGCACACCCGCACACATATCAACAGAGTGCCCGCGCAACAAGACCACTGCACACCCGCACACACATCAACAGAGTGCCCACACACCAAGACCACAGCACACCCGCACACACATCAACAGAGTGCCCGCACACCAAGACCACAGCACACCCGCACACACATCAACAGAGTGCCCGCACACCAAGACCACAGCACACCCGCACACACATCAACAGAGTGCCCGCGCAACAAGACCACTGCACAACCGCACACACAACAGAGTGCCCGCACACCAAGACCACAGAATACCCGCACACACATCAACAGAGTGCCCGCACACCAAGACCACAGCACACCCGCACACACATCAACAGAGTGCCCGCACACCAAGACCACAGCACACCCGCACACACATCAACAGAGTGCCCGCGCAACAAGACCACTGCACAACCGCACACACAACAGAGTGCCCGCACACCAAGACCACAGAATACCCGCACACACATCAACAGAGTGCCCGCACACCAAGACCACAGAATACCCGCACACACATCAACAGAGTGCCTGCACAACAAGACCACAGAATACCCGCATGCACCCCAAGAATATAAAGCATCAGCTCCAAGCCAGAAAAAATATAACAAGTACAATACATATTTTGTTAATTCAATTAAAGGGAAACAAAACCAATTTTTTTCTTTCATGATTCAGATAGAGCATGCAATTTTAAGCAGCTTTCTAATTTACTTCTATTATCAATTTTTCTTTGTTCTCATGCTATCTTTATTTGAAAAAGCAGTAATAAAAGCTTTGGAGCCGACCCATTTTAGGTTGAGAACCTGGGTTGCGTTTGCTGATTGGATGGCTAAATGCAGGCACCAATCAGCAAGCCCTATCCAGGGTACTGAACTAAAACTAGGCCGGCTCCAAAGCTTTCATTCCTGCCTTTTCAAATAAAGATAGCAAGAGAACAAAGATAATTTGATAATAGGAGTAAATTATAAAGTTGCTTAAAATTGCATGCTCTATCTGAATCCTGAAAGAAAAAATTTGGGTTTACTATACCTTTAATATTTTTAAAAATTTGTATTTAAATTTTGGTTCTTCATGTGATAAGGATTTAAATTCCTGGTATACACCCCAACATATTGCTATGTGCAGCATTCATCCCACTTGCACTAAATAAGATGATTTACATGTTTCACCTACCAGATACCACTAGACAATCTCATGATACAAAGAACATAAGCACAGCAGAGAATTATACACAAATATTATATATAGATTTGTTGTTACAGTGCACAATATTCACACTTATTGCTTGGTTGTATTAGTAAATCTTTTCACTATTTTATTTGCAAGACAATCACATACATGAAGCTCAATTGTTCATAATTTAATGGTAATTGACTCAATTACTATTTTTAAATTCATATGTAACTTGTGTTTTAATTTTCATATTGTAAGGTTATAAGCACCACATTTCACAAACAGCTTTGGATCTGTGCAATAATACTTGTGCATCATTTAACCATGTTGTTTGCAAGATAAACAATCACATATATGCACTAAATAAGGGCACCAGCATATTTCACCAACAGATACCACCAGGTACTCACATGTTACAGAGAACATGAGCACAGCAGAGAATTATACACAATTATTATATATAAATGTGTTGTTACAGTGCACAATATTTACACTTAGTACTCACATGTACAGCCTGTTACTGATACAGAGTCTCCCTCAGTCTCATTGTAAGCTCTTGCGGTTACAGTGAATGTGTATGTCTTCCCTGGGGTCAGATTATTGATTGTAGCAGATTCACTTTGCACTATTGTAGAGGACACGTCTGTCTGTACTTTGTAAGTATAATTATTGTTATATTCATAAGGTTTACTCCAATTCAGGGTAATAGAATCTGTTTTACTAGAAATTGTTAGATTGTTCACCGGATATGGTCCTGTTAAAATAAATAAACAAATAAATATATATATGTAAAATGTATACAGTCACTTGCTATTTTTTTTCAGATTAGATACACATACTATAAATATACAGGGTATTCTACATAACATACAATCTGACATATTAGTTATAGAGACTAGATGCTGATCACCATTCCCTGCAAGATGCTATGTGACGCTGTCACTTTCCCATACGGGGATCTCTGGACTTTTTTAAAATCACAAGAGAGGAATGAAATATTTTATGGCTTAAAATGACATGACAGTTGAAATAAAACTTTCATGGTGCATCTGAGCTCAAGTGATAAAAATAATTTTATTTGCAGTTTAATAATATGATAATTATTAAGGACTTTAAATAAAATAAAAACATAGCACCAGAACTTACTTGTGGTGACTTCGCTATTAACAGGTGAGCTCTGATACTGACAGTCTGTGACGGTGACTACCGTTATTGTGTATTTAGTGCCGGAGCTGAGGTTATGAAGGGTGACGTTTGTGTTGTTGCTAGAGACAGTCCCATTGCCTAAAGCACTGCTATAAGTTATATTAAAACTCTTGGTCACATCGGTCATGTTTATTGGATCTCCCCAGGATAATGAGATGCTGTTTGTTCCATTGGAGATTAAACTTATTATACCTGGTTGAGAGGGCACTGTAGAAAGGAAATACTGCAATTAGAATATGAATGATAGTCTAAATTCTTAGTCTTCTGCTAATGAAGGGGTTAATCACAATCTATAGTTTGATCATTATTGGCATGAAGATGAGCTCTTTTTTATCTTGACACAATCACAGTCAGCTATTTTCATCATTTATTTGCAGAATGTTCTACATCAGTAGAATATCATAATCAGTAAATTAATAATAAAAATACAATGCAAAATCACTTAGTAGTAGATTTCTTTGACACATTTTCACTACCACTGCATCATGTGACAGCCATCAGCCAATCACAAAATGCATATATGTATATTCTGTGAATCTAGCACATGCGCAGTAGGATCTGAGGCCTCTGAACGTGTGCATATAAAAAGATTGTGCACATTTAGTAAATTGGAAAGTTGTTAAAAAATTTAAGTTTAATTTTGACTTGTGTACCTTTAACTTGTGCCAGTCCTGTTTGTTCTTCACAATCCAAATTCTTGATGCCTAAATTCACAGGGCCATTTTCACCATTCATTTATGGAACTTATTAAACTCCCAAGAACACTTTTCAAATTATTAACGAGTACCACACAATGATTTTGTATGTGACATTGGTTATGTGCAGGGACAAAATAATAACAATTGGCTAAATCAATAACCCAGCAAACACATGTGCCCACTATACTGATAAAGACCCTTTTGGTTTTTATATTTCAAATTGGGGGTTTAATGAGAAAGGTAAAGATTTCATGCAGGTTTCAGGAGGTAACAATTTTGAGATTAAGGGGTATTAATAAAAAATGTATTTTAAGATTGTTATCACAAGAAAAACACTGACAATACATAAATCATGATCTGCAGAAGACTAGCACAAGATTGTGACCACTAATATTAGGGTACTTTTCAAACAATGGCACTTCCCTTGTAAAATGTATTGCAAACGTTTTTGTAAGATTTGGAAATGTACAACCAACTCATATAATTATAAAACAGGGATAACCCTTTCATATGCATTTGTACGTATGCTTTGCATGGGGACAATTTAACACCATTATTCCAATCAATATGGATAACTTTGTATCTGTTGAAAACATATTTTGTGTGTAATTTCTTAACTGTCAGCACAGTTTTTATCCATGTTACATCTGTTGTTGAACATTCTCATTTCACATGAGCCAGATTATGAGTGGTGCGCTAACAGTTACAAGCGAGCTAAAAGGGGTTTATCGCAATTGAAGTCAGGATAGCGCATCCTCCTGGTTAACTGTTTTGCAAAACAAAAAAGTGTCACAAAACACATCAAAATACATATAACAATACAGTTACACTCATAATAGCAACATCTAATAAAATTGTATTAAAATAATTGCACAATACTGTTATAATATACTGTAACACTTTATTGTAACATACGCATAAAATAAAACTTAAAAAAAGTTCAAGAAAAATAAAATAAAACGAAAACAAGACTACCTCGTCAACATAACCTTGTAACATAGCGAGGCATGACCGTAAGATATACTTTGCGTGCACTGTCTCATCGTTTTAACTCCTGCATGCTGAGTCCCAGTTTAGATTACAAAATCCACACCACGAAAAGTCTGTCTGGGTAACCCTGGAATGGTCACTACCAGCCCCTCGTTCACCTTGGCGTGCATTGCTGTTCAGGAGCTGATTTTGACTTTAACTATGTGTTTATATGTAATCAATAGTGCAAAAACAAAATGATCTAACACTTTACAGCATTTTATCTAAAACCTGACCTGTTGGTGAGTAGATAAAATGCTGTCACTATGTTTTACAGATCTGCCATTATCTGTAGTGCTGGCTACACACTGATTACACTAATAGAGGAGGAGGGCACTGCACCAAGGATCTTACAGCAGTGGTGTCAAAGTACCGACCCTGGGGTAATATGTGGCCCCCAAAATAGCTTCATCTGGCCTTCCCTGTTTATTAGGTAAATTATTCATTTGGCCCCATCATTTTTTTAGGGTTCTAAGAGTTGTAAGAAGTTGATGTTCTATATAGACACTCACAAGATAAATATAAAGACAAGCATTGTCCAGTGAAGACTCCCATCATGCACTGCTTGGATAAATGTCACTTTTTATTCAGTTCCAGAATGATCACTTCACTTGGCACTCACAAGATAAATATACACTGTTTATGTCTATTGTGGACTACAACTCCCATCATGCACTGCTACTTGGGTAAATGTCACTTCCAGTTTCTAGTATATCCAGTTCCAGAGCACTCACTCTGTTCAAGTGGCTCCCATGACAGAAGAACACTTGGCCACTGGCCCCTGGATACAATGAGCTCTGGCTTACAGAGTTATAACTGTTTTATAATTATATCAGTTGGTTGTACATTTCCAAATCCTACAAAAACACATGCAAGGAATTTTACAAAGGAAGTGCCATTGTTTGAAAAGTACCTTAGTATTAGTGGTCACAATCTTGTGCTAGTCTTCTGCAGATTACGATTTATGAACATCAGCAGGTATTGTCAGTGGTTTTTTTGTGATAACAATCTTAAACTACATTTGTTATTAATACCCCTTAATCTCAAAATTGTTACCTCTGAAACCTGCATGAAATCTTTATTTTTCTAATTCAACCCCCAATTTGAAATACAAAAACCAAATGTGCAGATTTAAGGACAAATAAAATGAGGATTTTGGGGGTTTAGAGAGAACACCACAGATTGAAAGGCTTATAGTTTGATAGATCCCTTTTAATAGTGTATAGTAATGCTATTAAGGGGGAGCTATGCACTGCTCCCCCCAACATCTCAGACCTCCTCTCCAGATATTCTCCCTCC
Organism: Bombina bombina; assembly: GCF_027579735.1. NCBI lineage: Eukaryota > Metazoa > Chordata > Amphibia > Anura > Bombinatoridae > Bombina > Bombina bombina. Next base: position 239,229,757 of record NC_069505.1, on the reverse strand, counting down.
CGTACCCTTCGCTCTGCTTACAACCTCCTACTCTCCTCCTCTCTTGTTACCTCCTCACATTCCCTTTTACAGGACTTCTCCAGACTGATTCTCATCTTGTGGAACTCTCTCCCTCGCTCCACAAGACTCTCCCCTAGTTTTGAAAGCTTCAAGTGCTCACTAAAGACTCTACTGTTCAGGGATGGATACAACCTACATTAACCTTTCCTAATCCCAGTTACTCTCCTCTATTGCTGTTTGCAGGTCACCTTCATAAGAGCTGACTACAACAGTGTTGGATTTCTTATATATTTAAAGGGACATTAAACACTTTGAGATGGTAATATAAAATGATAAATTGCATATATAAAAACCTTTGCAATTTAGTTTAATTATTTATTTTGTCCTCTTTTCCTGTAATTCTCTACTCTAGTGACCTATGTTGTAACCTAAGTAACAACATGACAGCTCCCATTGTTTTATAGACATTAAAACTTTTTACTTATTTTGTCAATATTTAAACAGGTTATTTTGCCAACCACTTCAATAACAAAATCGACTCCATCAGAAATGAAATCAGGTCTCAACATAATTCCATTCTATTACCCCCTCAAATGCTCTCAATCAACCACAACCCACATAACCTTAAACTTAGCTCATTCTCCCCTGTTACTGAGGAAAATGTTTCGGCACTTATACTGCGCTCTCACCTCACTACCTGTCCCCTTGACCCTATCCCCTAACAGCTACTACCCTTCCTCTCTGCCACCCTTACCCCTATACTTGCACACACTTTCAACCTCTCCCTCAGCACCGGTATATGTCCCTCATCGCTGAAACATGCACTGTTCACACCTATCCTCAAAAAACCTTCCCTTGATCCTACCTCCCCATCCAACTACCGCCCTATTTCCCTCCTCCCTCTTGCATCAAAGCTTCTCAAAAAACTAGCTTATGCACGCCTATCACATTTCCTTACAATAAACTCCCTCCTTGACCCATTGCAATCTGGATTTTGTCCCCATCACTCCAGAGAGACAGCAATTGTTAAGGTTACCAACGACCTACTTACAGCAAAATCAAAAGGCCACTTCTCTCTGCTTATCCTCCTTGATCTGTCTGCAGCCTTTGACACTAATGACCACCCTCTTTTGCTCCAAACCCTCCAATCCTTCGGCATCTGTGACACAGCCCTCTCGTGGCTCTCTTCCTACCTGTCAAACCGTACCTTTAGTGTAGCCTTCTCTGGGGCCTCCTCTGCCCCGTCACCACTTTCTGTCAGAGTACCGCAAGGCTCTGTCCTCGGTCCCCTTCTCTTCTCAATCTACACGTCATCACTAGGTTCCCTAATAAAGTCCCACGGTTTACAATATCATTTGTATGCCGACAACACCCAAATCTACTTCTCTGCACCAGATCTATCTCCTTCTTTGCTAACCCGTATCACTAACTGTCTCTCTCACATCTCTAACTGGATGTCCTCTCACTACCTCAAGCTAAATCTCTCCAAAACTGAGCTCCTTATTTCCCCCCCTTCTTCTAAACTCTCCACCCCCAATCTCTCTATAACTGTCGACAACTCCATCATTACCCCTACCCCGCATGCCCGATGTCTCGGGGTCACATTTGACTCAGATCATTCTTTCACTCCTCACATTCAGTCATTGGCTAAAGCCTGCCACTTCCACCTTAAAAACATCTCTAAAATTAGACACTTCCTTACACAAGACACAACTAAGATTTTAATCCACTCTCTCATTCTTTCCCGCCTCGATTACTGCAACTCTGTCCTCTCTGGTCTCCCCACCTGCCGCCTAGCTCCTTTACAATCCATAATGAATGCCTCTGCCAGACTCATCTTCCTTGCACGTCGCTCTTCATCTGCTGCACCTCTCTGCCAATCCCTTCACTGGCTTCCTCTTGCCTCTAGGATCAAACACAAAATTCTCATTCTGACATACAAAGCCCTCAACTGCACTGCACCCCCTATATCTCAGACCTTGTCTCCAGATACTCTCCCTCCCGTCCCCTTCGCTCTGCTCATGACCTCCTACTCTCCTCCTCTCTTGTTACCTCCTCACACTCCCGTTTACAGGACTACTCCAGACTGGCTCCCATCTTGTGGAACTCTCTGCCTCGATCCACAAGACTCTCTTCTAGTTTTAAAAGCTTCAAGTGCTCCCTAAAGACTCTACTGTTCAGGGATGCATACAACCTACGCTAACCTTTCTTTATACCAGTTCCTCTCCTCCATTGCTATCCCCTGAACCCCCTTAGCATGTAATCCTAAGAGTCCAGCTGTTTGTAGATCACCTTCTTAAGAGCTGACTACAACAGTGCAACTCTTGGCAGGGCCCTCTACCCATTTGATCCCTATAATTGTTTTGTTGTACTCCGCCTTTGTTTATAGCGCTGCGGAATCTGTTGGCGCTCTACAAATAACCGATAATAATAATAATAATGAAACTTTAAAAAATACATCTAAATGTTATTCTCAGACTATCTTTTCTTTGAATGCATCATTCTATCTAGCATTTATTTAAGGCTATATTATAAGTGGATCGCTTAATTTCTGCATGCCTGCAAAAGGGCAAATTTGCCTGTTTGCGAGATTGCGATAATTAACGACCCATTCCAAATGGCTGGATATTGCTACCTCAAGCTTGCGGTAGCAAATAGTGCTTATAAAATTAACCAGAGATCAGATCTTGAATTTTATAAACGTGTCCCAAATGTCCCCAGAATGCAATCTAGTGTAGTTTATTAAAAAATAAAGATTGCAGCATCTTTACTTTTAAATAAATTTACTGTACTGGGCAGTATTTTGGGGCTTAAGTTGGTGGGAGTGTTAGAAAAAAACATCACTGAAAAGTGCTTTTCATTGCGCTCTATGGGATTTGTGTGTTCCCAGTAAATATATATGTATATACTGTATGAATATATACATATATATTTATGTGTTTCTATGTGTATATATTCATAATAACACATACATATATACGTGTATAAGCATATACATATATATTTAAAATTGCTGCCATCGCTGCGCTACTTACCCCATTTGCTGAGCTTAGATTCTGATGCCGTCTCTGAGGCTAATTATCATGATAGTCATGTTTTGAGTGAATCATGAAAGTTTTTTTGGGACTTGACTGATATACAAAACACAGCCTTGTTTAAAACAGAATCCAAAGATCAATTAGTTACCCTTAAATGTTTCTGAAGGAAGATTTCTAAAAGGCGATAGCAGCAGGAGAATCCTTGGTTTAGGGATAGATTACAAGTGGCTGGTTATTGCTACTGTGAGCCCATGGCAGCAATTAGCACTCTGAAAATTAACGAGAGATCAGACCCCCAAATTTTAGTGTATTCATCTTTATTAAAAAATATCAGCATTTTTATTCTTTAATAAAGTAACTGTATAAGGCATTTATAAGGGGCTAAAGTTGGCGGGTGTGGGGTGTATGGAAAAAAAACAGCACTATAGAGTTCTATGAGAACTGTGTGTTCCCTGTAAATATATATGTGGTGGGAGCTTACCAATGTGTATGCAGATGTCAACCCATTCTTAAAATCAATTGTGGGTTACAAAAGATTTATCGATGACCTGCTATTTATTTGGCAAGGGTCTGAAGCGAGTAGTAAAGAATTTGTTGATTTTCTGAATAACAATCTGGTAGGTTTAGAATTTACTACATCCTTTGACAGGGAACATATATCTTATTTGGATATAACATTAATAGGTAACCCTAGAACCAGGATAATAGAGACCACACTCTATAGGAATCCAATTTCATCAAATGCGCTCTTACATGCAGGAAGCTGCCATTCTAAGCATATGAGCTATGGTATAGCCAAGGGTCAATTCCTACGTCTCAGAAAGAATTGTTCCAATGATGACCGTTTTCTGCATGAGAGTAAGCATTTGAGGTCAAGATTCCTTGATAGGGGATATGACCCAGGTGTAGCGCACAGTCACAAGAAAGATCTACCCTATTAGATGACAAACCAAAAAGGGAAGAATGCAAAGACAAACCTACCTTTGTTACTACTTACAGCTCCCAATATTATGCAGTCTGTAACATAATATGTAAGAATCTCCCCATTCTATTGGCAGATGACAACCTCATAGATGAAGTTAAGAATGGTTGTTTCTGCATGACACGCAGAAATATAACTATTGGTAATAAGGTCTCGCCATCAATACTAAGAAACCCAGCCCCCAAAAGTAGTTGGCTAACCACCAAGGGACACTTTAAATGTGGCAGAAGCACTTGTAAAGCATGCAGCTATGTGACGGTTGGTAAAATATTCCAGTCAAATGCAACACAAAAGGTATTTTCCCATTATCAGTGCACAAACTGCAGATCAAATTATGGGATTTATGTCATCACATGCTCGTCATATAAAAAACAATATGTTGTATGCACCTAAAGGGAGGCTCGAGAGCGGATACATGCACACTTAAATGGCATAGAGCATGGTAGCCATGCCACAGGGGCAGCCAATCATTTTGTGGTTATGCATGATAAAGACATGAGTACATTCTCATGGATGGTTATAGACCAGATACGTAAATGACTTAGGGGTGATGATAGATTGAGTCAGCTCCATAAAAAGGAGGCCAACTGGATTTACACCTTAGAAACCAGACAACACTTAGGAATGAACATAGAAACAGATGTAATTAATTTCTGGTAACATAACTATATACATACACCTAGGAACATTATATGCTGTGTATTTATTGTGGATATCACTAGAATCAGATACATTGTCATTTATAAGTTAGATCCCAGTATCAACTATGCAACCATATAGTAGCATTTGTTAGAGTCTAGTTTACTTTAGCCTATATCACTATTATTCTATAAGTAGCAGTGTTTTAAAGAGTGATAAATATACCTTTGGATAGATAATATTTTGGGCTAATAAACCATGTACTGAGGCTAAATTACATTATAATAATTGTAGATACTAATTGTTTTCCATTTTTCTCCCTTCCTTATCATTATTATTATTATTTTTCTTTATATGTTTTCTTTTTGTCTCTTAATTTATTAATATATTTTCTTGTTCCCCTCCTTCTTGTATGTATGTATATATATGGCTACACCTCACTGACGAGGCCCAATGAAGGCCGAAACGATCGTCTGGGGTTGCTGTGTTCCTTGTTCAGAGTGGAATTGCCTGGTATTTCGGCGCTGGACTGACCGTAATAGGCGGGATCAGACTGATATACTACAGGAAAGTTCTACTCTGTGAAAAGCATTACTGGGCTAAAAAGCTGCACCCAGGTGGTAAATCGCCATAGAACAGGCTAACAATGGTATTGAGCCAGTTGTTCGTTCCTGTGAGTGCACTTCTCTCTGTATGTATTTAGTCTCCCTATGGGAAAAAGGGGCAACCAGACGTGGACTCCTTGCTCAGTGTGCTTAGAGGAATATGGCTACACCTCACTGACGAGGCCCAATGAAGGCCGAAACGATCGTCTGGGGTTGCTGTGTTCCTTGTTTAGAGTGGAATTGCCTGGTATTTCGGCGCTGGACTGACCGTAATAGGCGGGATCAGACTGATATACTACAGGAAAGTTCTACTCTGTGAAAAGCATTACTGGGCTAAAAAGCTGCACCCAGGTGGTAAATCGCCATAGAACAGGCTAACAATGGTATTGAGCCAGTTGTTCGTTCCTGTGAGTGCACTTCTCTCTGTATGTATTTAGTCTCCCTATGGGAAAAAGGGGCAACCAGACGTGGACTCCTTGCTCAGTGTGCTTAGAGGAATATGGCTATACCTCACTGACGAGGCCCAATGAAGGCCGAAACGATCGTCTGGGGTTGCTGTGTTCCTTGTTCAGAGTGGAATTGCCTGGTATTTCGGCGCTGGACTGACCGTAATAGGCGGGATCAGACTGATATACTACAGGAAAGTTCTACTCTGTGAAAAGCATTACTGGGCTAAAAAGCTGCACCCAGGTGGTAAATCGCCATAGAACAGGCTAACAATGGTATTGAGCCAGTTGTTCGTTCCTGTGAGTGCACTTCTCTCTGTATGTATTTAGTCTCCCTATGGGAAAAAGGGGCAACCAGACGTGGACTCCTTGCTCAGTGTGCTTAGAGGAATATGGCTATACCTCACTGACGAGGCCCAATGAAGGCCGAAACGATCGTCTGGGGTTGCTGTGTTCCTTGTTCAGAGTGGAATTGCCTGGTATTTCGGCGCTGGACTGACCGTAATAGGCGGGATCAGACTGATATACTACAGGAAAGTTCTACTCTGTGAAAAGCATTACTGTGCTAAAAAGCTGCACCCAGGTGGTAAATCTCCATAGAACAGGCTAACAATGGTATTGAGCCAGTTGTTCGTTCCTGTGAGTGCACTTCTCTCTGTATGTATATATATATATATATATATATATATATATATAAACAAATTCATTGTATGTAAATAGAATGTAGGGGCAACATCCCCTCTATACATTTTTTAATTTTGAAGGTTTAAAAGGGAATAGTAAATATATAACTTAAGGGAAATAGATATCATAATTAGTAAGTATGCATCACCTGTCTCTTTCTTAATACAAGTCTGATTGGGTACTAGGTGGGACTGCAGGACCAATGAAATTAAGAGATTGGATATTTAAAGTGCAGGTTGTTACGGGTCAATAAGGTCTATGATTAAGGCAGGAAGCTGAAATGCGTAAGACAGACGACCCGCCTTCAGTCTTACCTTTTTTACCTTTTTAGTAGTGCTGTTTTGCCTACAAGTTGTTGAAATAACAATGTTTTTATGTTGTCACTGATTTTTGGAATAAAGCAATTGGATTTTGAGCTGTCTTGTTCTCTTGGAATCTCTATATTCATATATATATATATTCCCTTATGTAATGTATACAGCAAATATAAAGAAAGATATATATTCAGGACATATAATACTGTCCTAAAAAAAGCAAGGGAAAAATGTAAACTAGCACACGGAATAGACTTTAGAAAATGTAATCAATATCCCCAAACAATCAAGTAAATCACCTTTAAGTGCCTAGCAGCACCACATGAAGTAAAAACATAAACACATAAAATACAAAACAGAATGAGCAATCGTTATAGATTCTTCCTATTGCTAAGCATACGTATGCAGGTAAGTAAAATAACCTAGTGCACTTGAATCATACATAATACCATCTTGTATCAAAGACCATGTATACATAGATCACTTCAAGAATGAACTAAAGTGTCTTTTGTACTGAAGGCTTTCACAGTAAACTCGTGTTAACAAGTTGTAGAATTCGACCGCAGAGATCCCGCTGCACACAAGGTCATATAGCCAATGTACAGTTACATGATATACTAGCACTTATCTTCAATAGCGTGTTGTTATAGCATTTCAGTTTGCCTGCTATATCCTCCTTTCAGCGTTTTTCCAGCTGTGTGACGTGTCAACAGGAGGAGTGGCTATGTCGTCATAGGGGTCTGTGAGTGGTTACCAGCACAATCGACCAGTCCTCATTGGCCAGGCGGAACCCCAGCTGAAACAGCAAACGTATTAGATACAGTTCAAAGCCATTGAAAAGTAGCAATCGTTACCATGATGTACCGTCTTTAGTATGATTAAGTGTGCTCTCTTTAAAGCAGATCCTCAAAGGTATATATCGTTCTGGATGTACTGCTTCACAGTTTAGCGTCTCACGCTGTCATCAAAGAGTGTCCCTGCTCAGAGCTTATTTGCAGCAACAGAACCTTAACGACTCATACACAAACATCTCCCAGGAGGTAGTCGGTTTGCTCCAGGGTCATCCACACATAAGTGCCAATGCATGTTTCACCCCCACACCGAGTATGTGTCACCTGGTTCATCAGGGTATAATGATTCCTAACTGGAATTCCTCTTTTTATAGCACCTGATTAACTTCAGGTGATTGCTCCCACATCCATTCCAATCTCTTAAAGGCACAAAGCCTTTGTACTAAGATGTGCAGTAGATTTTGCCCCAATTAAAGAGATGAGGGAAAAGTGATTATATAAAGTTAAGTAATCACCTAATTCCTAGTGATATTACTAACACCATCTCCCTCATACACATATGTATCCACTTCATTTTGTATGGCATGGACTCTGCCAGAATCATACATTAATATATACATAATTTAAAACATATATAAATACTTCAGGATACTATGCACCTAAAGAAACACAATTTAAAGGAAACTTGCGAGCTCTAGCTTATCATTCAACCCAGCTGGGAGCCTGGTCACCAGACTATATATCCATTTGGCTTCATTTTGTAATAGAACTTTGTTATTGTTGCCACCTCATCCATTTGTTATCTCTTTATCTATTACAATAAATTTCAGGAACTCCACATCACCATTATGTAATGAACAAAAATGTCTAGCAACATTATGCCTAGATTACGAATTCTGGCATCATTGATGTGGAAGATCTTTATTCTTCTATTCCCCATCAGGTAGGTCTTACAGCAATTAGTAGATTCCTTGAGACAAGGGGTCCTACCTATATGGAACATACAGATTTTGTCATCTCATTATTTGAATTTATTCTCCAAAATAATGTATTTACTTTTGATGGACAAATGTACTATCAATTACAAGGGACAGCGATGGGGGCGATATGCACCCCCACGTATGCATGCCTCCATTTGGGGGCATGGGAATTGTTTGACATTTTTGAACATCATTGTGGCATCTTTGATGAGAAGGTGCTAATGTGCGTGAGATATGTGGATGGTGTTCTTGTCCTTTGGGATGGGACAGTGGATGAATTTGATGAATTCGTGTCCATTCTAAACGACAATGACAAGAACATTCTTCTAACCTCAGAAACGAATAAAAAAGAGCTAGCTTTTTTAGACTTAACTCTTAAAAAGTGGATTTGACTATTGTTACTCAGAACTATAGGAAAAGTAATGCCACTAATAATGTATTACATGTGAGGAGTGGACATCCGGAACACCTTAAGAAAGGTATTCCCTATGGACAGTTTCTCCACCTTAGGAGGAATTGTTCCTCTCTGTCTAAATTTGACCATCATGCTTCCACAATGAAAGAGAGGTTCCTGAAGAGGGGCTACTCTAACAAATGTCTTAAGACATCGCTCTGGAGAGCAAGAAAGATGTCTAGAGATGATCTCCTATATAGAGATAAATTGAAAACCGACAAAGGTCAAATTAGATTAATTTACAACTTTAATAACCAATGGGATAATGTCAGGTTAGCAATGAAAAGAAACTGGCATATCCTCACTTTGGATGATAAAATTAAAAATGTGATAGGTGATGGACCATTGATGGTGGCCAAGAAGGCCCCAAGTTTAAGAGATAAACTCGTAAAAAGCCAGTTCTCTAGAGGACCCTCTGTCACAAATATCTCAGGATTCAGCTGCTAAGGAGTTAATTCTGTGTAGCTTGCACTCAAAACAGTTATTTGTTTTCAAGAAGAATTGTGTTTGTATTTTCTTTGAAGTGCCAGAACCCCCTAAATAGCCACCAAATGTTAGTGTGTATGCATTGGGTCATAAAGTCACTGAAACTCTTAGTCACAGAGATACACAGGATAAAGTTTATGGCTTAAGCTGTCAATAGAATGCCTGATGCAAAACAGGCTCTTCATTACAAAAACTGACCAGGTCACTGACAGGACATTGGTATATTATGTACATATGTGGGTTAAAGCTGTTATAACCTAAAGGCAGGTAAATATGACAACCTATGGCATATTTGATATCAAACTGGTTCTCCCAATAAAACTAAGAGGTTCTAAATATGTAAATATAGAAATTTCTTACCTAGCAGGAATGATAATGGATTGTATAAATTCAGGCAAGAAATTTAGTCTATTGAAGGTTGTAAAGACAGTGAGGTTTCTTAGCCCGCCCAGGAGGGTGTGGTTAAGCAACATGATCTCTGAGAAGTAGGTTTAAGAATCTTATTTTTTAACAATAAGATTGTCATTCTTACAAGGGGAGCTGCTGTACAGAAGTAAGGAGCCATCATTTTCTTGCCATTCCCCTGGCGCAGATCTTGAAGCTAGTAAAGTATTCAATTCTGTTTTTCTCCTTTTTATTTTAAAACACTGTTTGCGTGTGTAATTTTATTTGTAACAACTTTTTATTATTAATGCATTGTGCATAATATTTTTGGCATAATAAATAATTCCTTTATTAAGTTTGGCCTTTGTCTAATAATTGAACCACTTTACTGAAAGAGACTGGAATATTAGAACTGTATAATTTTTAGGTTATTTTCTGCTAAATTGTATTTCTAGAGTTAATGTGTAAAGTCTGGGGTTTTCCTTAAGATTTTCCCTTTAATAAATTTTAAGTGGTGGCAGCATTTGAGCTATAGGTGACAGAAAAGGGGGCTGAAAACCCTTTCTGTGCCAAATAAGTGACTGGTGCAGGGTTGGATAACCTTGGTTCGTCACACCCTCTAACTCTGATTGGCTGCATAAGGACAGGGGAATTAAAGGTAGCTTTCCATGTGGGCACTGTGTATACTGTGCCCACATGAATAGCACTAAAAAATACTCTGTCTTAGATTATAAAGTTTTTGATATAAAATTCTTCTTTAACTGTAAGTCTGAAGGAGTAATCTATCTTTTGCGGTGCTCGTGCCTGGTCTTCTATGTTGGTAAAATGAAAAGATTGATGAAGGACCGGGTACAGGAGCATCGCAATGATATCCTCAACTCTAGAGATACTAATGTTGCTAGACATTTTTGTTCATTACATAATGGTGATGTTGAGTCCCTGAAATTTATTGTAATAGATGCAGGGATAACAAATTGACGAGGTGGCAACAATGACAAAGTTCCATTACAAAAAGAAGCCAAATGGATATTTAGGCTGGGGACCAGGCTCCCGGCTGGGTTAAATCATAAGCTAGAGTTCGCACGTTTCCTTTAAATTGTGTTTCTTTAGGCGCATAGTATCCTGAAGTATATATATATGTTTTAAATTATGTATATATTAATGTATGATTCCGGCAGAATCCATGCTATACAAAATGAAGTGGATACATACGTGTATGAGGGAGATGGTGTTAGTAATATCACTAGGAATTATGTGATTACTTTACTTTATATAATCACTTTCCCTCATCTCTTTAATTGGGGCAAAATCTACTGCACATCTTAGTAAAAAGGGTTTGTGCCTTTAAGAGGTTGGAATGGATGTGGGAGCAATCACCTGAAGTTAATCAGGTGCTATAAAAAGAGGAAGTCCGGTTAGGACTCATTATGCCCTGATGAACCCCTGTGACACATACTCGGTGTGGGGGTGAAACGTGCATTGGCACTTATGTGTGGATGACCCTGGAGCAAGTTGACTACCTCCTGGGAGATGTTTGTGTATGAGCAGTTAAAGGGACATGAAACCCAAACATTTTCTTTCATGATTCAGATAGAGAAAACATTTTTAAACAACTTTCTAATTTACTTCTATTATCTAATCTGTTTTATTCTCTTGGTATCATTTGTTGAAGGAGCAGCAATGCACTACTGGTTTCTAACTGAACACATGGGTGAGCCAATGACAATCAGTTTATATATGCAGCCACCAATCAACAGCTAGAACCTAGGTTCTCTGCTGCACATGAACTTGCCTAGATAAACATTTCAGCAAAGGATAACAAGAGAAAGAAGCAAATCAAATAATAGAAGTAAATGGGAAAGTTGTTTATAATTGTATTTTCTATCTGAATCATGAAAGAAAAATTTGGGGTTTCATGTCCCTTTTAAGGTCCTGTTGCTGCAAATAAGCTCTGAGCAGGGACACTCTGGGATGACAGCGTGAGACGCTAAACTCTGAAGCAGTACATCCAGAACGGTATATACCTTTGCGGTGAGGATCCGCTTTAAAGAGAGCACACTTAATCATACTAAAGATGGTACATCATGGTAACTATTGCTACTTTTCAAGGGCTTTGAACTGTATCTAATACATTTGCTGTTTCGGCTGGGGTTCCGCCTGGCCAATGAGGACTGGTCGATTGTGCTGGTAACTACTCACAGACCCCTATGACGACATAGCCACTCCTCCTGTTGAAACGTCACACAGCTGGAAAAATGCCGAAAGGAGGATACAGCAGGCAAACTGAAACGCTATAACAACACGCTATTGAAGATAAGTGCTAGTATATCATGTAACTGTACATTGGCTATATGACCTTGTGTGCAGCGGGATCACTGCGGTCAAATTCTACAACTTGTTAACACGAGTTTACTGTGAAAGCCTTCAGTACAAAAGACTGTACCTGTCTATAGGACCACATGTACACCTGGGGTCCACTTTAGTTAATTCTTGAAGTGATCTATGTATACATTGTCTTTGATACAAGATGGTATTATGTATGATTCAAGTGCACTAGGTTATTTTACTTACCTGCATACGTATGCTTAGCAATAGGAAGTACCTATAACGATTGCTCATTCTGTTTTGTATTTTATGTGTTTATGTTTTTGCTTCATGTGGTGCTGCTTGGCACTTAAAGGTGATTTACTTGATTGTTTGGGGATATTGATTACATTTTCTAAAGTCTATTCCGTGTGCTTGTTTACATTTTTCCCTTGCTTTTTTTAGAAAGCATTATATGTCCTGAATATATATCTTTCTTTTTATTTGCTTTATACATTACATAAGGGAAGCACCGGAAAGTTATATCAGCAATATTTACTACTCTCTCTGCTTTATTGATATATATATATGTGTATTTACATATATTGGGGGGGGGGAGGTAGGTACAATATGCTGTGTTAATTGAACTGTGCACAATATGTAGCAATAGATGGCTAAGTGAACCAAAGTAAAGCTTGTATGTTTGTCCCCAGGACTTATGTGTAAGCCTCCTCAAACCCCCACTAGTATCCGTTTTTCATCTGTAGTATCAAAAACAGGTACCGTAAATTAATGTCCCATTTTGGAGTAAAAGGGTACCTGTGCTCACTTGTGAGTGTGTTGACCAGCTGGACTCCCGAAGTGCAAACTTCCAAATTTTCACTGTATGCCAAAGGGGATGGTTCCATTTTCCTAACGGACCGAGGAATTACTCGGTATGTATTACCAATGATTTCCCCAAGCGTGGGCTCTTCCACTTGCTTCCGGGTCCTAGTTGCTGAGATTTGATGACGTGGGTGACGTCACACATAACGTGATGGTGGGGGGAGGGGTTAAAGACACCGCCTGGTGCTGCAGTTTGTCTGGAGTTGAACAGTGGTATCCATAGCTGGCATAGATCAATGCAAAAAATCAAGAGATGGAACCACTGTAGTAGAAAAATAAAAAATCCAATGCTTTATTTGAATAATATAAAAATGAACAGGAAAGCATCCCATCAGTGAAACAGGAGCGTTACTCCAGTGCTAACATGTTTCAGCCCTCAGGCCGTAGTCATAGCATGAGGAGTAATTGTGGGAGTGCAATGTAAAACCCTTATAGTTATGTCTGATTGGTCAAACAATAAAATAAATAATGCCCTCAAATTCACTTAGCAAATTAACAGTTTCACTGCCTGCTGGAAGACATATATGTGTCAAACCTAAGACAACACCAATATACATACGAATATTCAATATACATTTGCATTGCTACATATTGTGCACAGTTCAATTACCACAGCATATTGTACCTACCTCATTTTTCCCCCCTGTCCATTTGGATATCCACTGGCGATATCTGTACAATATTGCACGGTTATCTGCACTTTGTCTGGGACATTACATCTATCATGGAAGCTCCCACACCTCAGTTTTTTCACTCAGGCCTAGTGAGGCACGCACCAATCTGGGCTTTAATTGTGTTAAAATCTATTCAGATGTCAAGGGTCTGTTGTCCCTCAGTACTTTGTTTGACAGCATGGAGACTCTGCTATTCAAAGAGAACAAAGCTCAATGGACATTTGGACATTTGATAGCTACATTAAAGCCAAGATGATCCCCAGGGGATTAAGAATATATAAATTCCCTACTTTTGAGGTTGATCCTAATGATCAGGAGTTCATTAACTCCTGGAATGAAGTGTTATCTGAATGTTCCTCTAACCTTACATTGTTGCTTATACAATATAGAACTCAAGATCTTAACAAAATTAAATTAGAAATTGCATCTTTACAACTTGAATTGAATAAATGCAGCCAAGAAGCTGATTTTGCCAAGTTTAATGCTATTCTCCATGATTCGGTGGCTTCTGGTAAGCAGTATATCATGGAGAATAAACATCATAAATTTATGAGGGACAAGACCGACTATCAGTCTAACTCTGTTTACATAAGGAATAGAAAGCAAAGGAATGACTACAGACGTAGTTTACCTAACAATAATAACATCAATAATAAAAATTAAAAGGGCAACCGCAATTGCAGGCACAGAAACAGAAGTCCAAGTCTGTTTCCTTTTCTGAAAGTGACACTGACTGGTCTTCAGATGAAAGGCAATCAGACATAGAGAGTAATATGACTGGTAACGCAATTGTGAATACTAAACCACCTATCCAACAACAACCAGGAATACTCAAACAAACCCATACAAACATAGGCACAGGTGCCAGACCCAAGGAAAAACCCATTAACTATAAAGGGAATAAAATATCTAAATATTTTCGCAGCAAAACAAATAGCATCCCCTTAGGTGGCTATGCTATTGCTTTAACAAATAATCAAAGTGTATTAGAACAGGTTTTTCCCTTGGGCCAGGACCCTCTGGAGAGGGGGGGTGGGTCAGCAAGTGACCAATAAAGAAAGATATCTGTTGAGGGGCAATCGAACACACACCAAATACAAATAAATAATGTTATTAACATATCCTCACCACTTACAAAGGCACAAATAGAGGTATTAAGATTTGGTTTAGGATTTGCACCCACTTGATTTGTTTCAGACTATGATTGATTTAAACAGACTAATAAGAAACATTACCCTTAAAAAACATTTCTCAGGTAGTACAGATATTCTCACAGAACTTGGTACTAGTGCCTCAGCCGCCCCACAAGAATTCCATACTTTTGAGGAAAATTGTTACATAGTTAGTCTACAGCTTTTATCCGCAGAAACTGAGCCTGCTCTTGGCATGGTTAATACAGCACAGAGATTTAAAGACAAGTCGAGGTTCTATCCCATACACAGTAGGGGCCCCATTGTTGAGACATTTTATAATCGAGTTGAAAAGGATCTTCAAGCTCTGAAGGACAATTCAAGTCCAGTGAAATACAATCTCACCAAAAATCAAAATGTCGTTCTAAAGTCCCTCCCAGACGACAAGTCTATAGTCATACGCCCTGCAGATAAGGGCGGTCTATTGTAGTCATGAATAGATCAAACTATATCTCTGAAGCCCTCCTCCAACTTGAGAATACACAAGAATATCAAATTCTTACTCACAACCCCACTAACCAATACAAGAGGGAACTTGTGGACATTTTGGATGATGGTTTGGAACATGGGTTCCTGGATGATTCTACTGTCCAGTATCTAGATGTTACTTTTCCTAGAGTGTCCATGTTCCACCATTTTCCCAAGGTCCACAAGTCTCTGAGTGACATAAAAGGGAGACCAATTGTCAGTGATATTGACTCTCTTCTAGAGTGCCTGTCCCAGTGGTTGGATGCCATACTCCAACCCTTGGTAATTACCCTGCAGTTATATACCAGATATTCAAAGCATATTCTGAATTTAGTTAACCAATTGAAATGGCAAACATCCTTCTCATGGTTAACTATAGATGCAGTCTCTCTATACTCTTTGATTCCCCATAATAAGGGTATAGAAGACATACAGTTCTTTCTAGTGCACTACACAGAGTACACTATTGAATTTCAAACATTTGTTATTTGCATACTTACCTTTTTGCTCACACACAATGTTTTCAATTTTGAAGGGAGTTACTATCTTCAAAGATGTGGTATCGCCATGGGTGCGAAATTCGCACCCTCTTATGCTAATTTATATCTAGGGTGGTGGGAACTTAACCACATCTTTGGATATAGTAATCCATACAGATTCCATATACACTTTTTTAAGTAATTTATCAATGACCTGTTACTACTAATCTGGTCAGAACCCCCACAAGATATAGAAATTTTTGTGGATCATCTAAATGTAAATGACAAGGGGTTAAGCTTCACTTTTGAATATGATTCCACTTCCATTAACTTCCTTGATCTGTTTCTGGTGGGGGACCCAGATGGCAGTATACATACCAAAATCTTCCGCAAACCCATATCAGGTAACACTTTGCTTCATGCCAATAGCTGCCATCCCAAGAATATCTTGTATGCAGTGGCAAAAGGCCAATTTTCCAGATTGAAAAGGAAACAAGACTATCTGCGTGAAGTAAAGGATTTGGAACTAAGACTAAATAAAAGGAAGTATAATAAAAACCATATCAAAGAAGCAAGAAAAAAGGAGCAAGATATTCATAGAGAAAGGCTTTTACAAGATAAGCCAACCAATGTTGACAAATCAGTTTTTTAAAATCTGTAGCATTGTCAAAAAGCATTTCTCACTTTTATCGGCTGATGATTAATTAAAAGACATAGTAAAACAAGGCGTGCGATGCACATACAAAAAATGCCGTACCCTCGCCTCGGCTCTTTTCTTTCTCCCACCCAATTAAGTCAACCAAACACAGTGGACAATTCATGACTTGCTCACATGGGTATGTTCAGATGTGAACATAAGAAATGCAATGTCCAGGTCACCAGAAATTTTACATCAGCTGTCACTGGGAGAACCTATGACATAAAATCAAGTCTAAACTGCACCTGTACATACGTGATCTATTTGATCACTTGTATCAAGTGCAACATCCAATATACAAAACAAAAAAACACAGTGCGCTACTACCTAGCTCAAACTATTAAATCTAAGCACATAAAATCAAATAACATATATTCCAGAAAGGCTATTCTACTATAAATACTTAGCCAGTTTTCTGCTTAAAAATGTTCATATATGTATCCTTTTCTACTTGATACAGTGTTAAGTCTGAATTAATCGTGGGAGTTCCTTAGATTCCTTCTATCTAGCGTGTTCTAAAGTGCAGCTTCTCAGCATAGTCCCATCACTGACTCGTTCACAAAACAGCTGAAAAATATAAAAATAGAGAAGCGCAGCACGCTCTAAGTGTAAAGACTCTTGAAAAAGTTTCTGGAACAGAAACGAAACGTACGTCGAGAAAAGTTGTATATTTTAACCAGGTCTCAGGGAGGCTACCGGGGCTCACGATTTGTGGGACCTATGTGGTGAGCTGAGAGACCCAAATTTGTATTTGTTCAAATTTTATTTTATACTGGCAATAAACGTGTTTAACTGAAACACCGTAGTATTACCCCTTTCATTCACTATTGATTGCAGATTCTGGTTTGAAAGACAAGTGAGTCGTTTGGTTGGACAGTAAATCCAGACGTCACAGAAGGAGGTGGAGTTGACGAACGGTGGAAACAAACTACATGGTTGTGTACAACCGATGCGCACTCTTTACAGAATCATCTTGTGAGTTATACTCGGGGAAGGGGACATCAGGAGATATTGTCAGATGGATTACACTTAGAGCATGCTGCGCTTCTCTATTTTTATATTTTGCAACATCCAATATGTTAGACTTACCTCAAAAGACATACATGCACGCATGAGAGAACATATCTCTACTATTACCAAGGGTAGATCAACCACCCCCCTAGTCCAGCATTTTAGGATTTTCGCTAAACGTGAGGTATTCTGGATTTTTCATTTAAGAACCAGGACACCTCAGGGGTTATATTCCAGTTACGACCTCATCAATTACTGGGAATAATTACATCATTTTATATGATCTTATCGTATACACATATATCATAATATGCTCTATGTAAGTTTTTTGTAATATTTCTAAGCGTTTTGCTAGCATTTGTATGTTAACATATTAGGTATTCTAGCCATTTTCTTACTGTTTAAAGCTAAAGTAGCTCCTTGAGTTATCAGTATTACTAGTAATCTATTCTTTGTGTGGGCATACACTGCCTATCCATATACATATTACTTCACCTCTATTTATTTATCTAGTTACATTCCTCACATCAAATAGATATTATATATGGCATTATCAAACAGTATAAATATCTCACAATTTTGTTAATCATGATCCATATATATCAACTATATGCTAACCAAGATATAATGTAATCAGTTTCCTTTGCATTATTTACCCTGCATATATTGTGGTATAAGTATTGTATCTATATTCCTTGTTTTTGTTACCAACAGTGACAAATGTAAATGTATATTGAATATTCATATGTATATTGTCTTAGGTTTGACACATATATGTCTTCCAGCCGGCAGTGAAACTGTTACACCTAGATTACAAGTTTTTCGTTAACAGGGGTGCGGTGCTAATGAGCAGTTTATGCTCACCGCTCACTTACAGACAGCGCTGGTATTACAGGTTTTTACAAACTCGGCGTTAACCGCAAAAAAGTGAGCGAAGAGCAAAATTTTGCTCCACATCTCACCTCAATACCAGCGCTGCTTACGTTAGCGGTGAGCTGGCTGAACGTGCTCGTGCACGATTTCCCCATAGAAATCAATGGGGGAGAGCCGGCTGAAAAAAACCTAACACCTGCAAAAAAGCAGCGTAAGCTCCTAACGCAGTCCCATTGATTCCTATGGGGAAACAAAAGTTATGTCTACACCTAATACCCTAACATGAACCCCGAGTCTAAACACCCCTAATCTTACACTTATTAACCCCTAATCTGCCGCCCCCGACATCGCCGACACCTGCATTATATTATTATCCCCTAATCTGCCGCTCCGGACACCGCCGCCACCTACATTATGCTTATGAACCCCTAATCTGCCGCCCCCAACATCGCCAACACCTACATTATACTTATGAACCCCTAATCTGCCGCGCCCAATGTCGCCGCAACCTAACTACATTTATTATCCCCTAATCTGCCACTCACAACATCGCCACCACTATAATAAAGTTATTAACCCCTAAACCTAAGTCTAACCCTAACCCCCGTAACTTAAATATAATTTAAATAAATCTAAATAAAATTAATACTATTAACTAAATAATTCCTATTTAAACTAAATACTTACCTGTAAAATAAACCCTACGATAGCTACAATATAACTAATAGTTACATTGTATCTAGCTTAGGGTTTATATTTATTTTACAGGCAACTTTGTATTTATTTTAACTAGGTAGAATAGTTACTAAATAGTTTTTAACAATTTAATAACTACCTAGCTAAAATAAATACAAATATACCTGTAAAATAAAACCTAACCTAAGTTACAATTACACCTAACACTACACTATAATTAAATTAATTAACTAAATTAAATACAATTAATTATAATTTAATAAATTATCTAAAGTACAAAAAAAACAAACACTAAATTACAGAAAATAATAAAATAATTACAAGATTTTTAAACTAATTACACCTACTCTAATCCCCCCTAAAAAAAGCCCCTCAAAATAAAAATAAATAAATAAAATTATCTAAAGTACGAACCCCCCCTGCTAAATTACAGAAAATAATAAAATAATTACAAGATTTTTAAACTAATTACACCTACTCTAATCCCCCTAACAAAATAAAAAAGCCTCCCAAAATAAAAAAAAGCCCTACCCTACACTAAATTACAAATAGCCCTTAAAAGGGCCTTTTGTGGGGCATTGCCCCAAAGTAATCAGCTCTTTTACCTGTAAAAAAAAAGTACAAATACCCCCCAGCATTAAAACCCACCACCCACACAACCAACCGTACTCTAAAACCCACACAATCCCCCCTTAAAAAACCCTGAAGATCACCCTACCGTGAGATGTCTTCACCCAAAGTTGTTGAGGACTTCGTTGAGGCCGAAGTCCTATCAGTCCTATCATTTTTTTGTATTTATATATTTTAACACATAAATATATATGTATATTTTCATATACATATATATTTAAAATTGCTGCCCGACTTACTCCCTTTTCTGCGCTAGTTCTCATGCTGTGTCTCACGGCATGAGAACAAGGCTCCCATTGGAGCCTATGAAAGCATGCTCTCATGAGCACAATGCTTCCGTGCAATGTGAACACAAGTTCGCGTTTACATTGCACCTAAATTGTATTACCAGCGCACATTTGCGTGCACTGGTGTTACAAAGTGGAGCGCAAATATTGCTTTCGCAGAAGCCACATTTTGCGCTCCTCTTAGAATCTGGCCCTTAATGGGCTGAAAAGGACTTCTCTACTCCAGTTTCAATCATGGTCCATTTTACCCATCTAGCATTGATGGTAGTGGAAGCAGCTTCATAAGGAGGTACAAAGGAAAGGAAAAGAGATGAGTATTCGGCTTTGGACAAATACAAATTATTCTGAATGTATGCCGGTTTGGTGATTTGTCCAACACACAAAAACATTATTAGCTGAAAAAGATGAAGAACGAATGATTGCTTCATCAAAATGCTTTGTTAATTCGTCCGTGTAGTTTGACAGCATAAAATGTGCAAGAAGGGTCAGAAAGCAGGGAGGGAACTATGTTGTTTGGCTAATCAGCTCTTTTGTTTGTAATGATGTACAGGTGACTGACCATTCATGTGTGCATTGTCCCCTGTATAATCCTGCTACAGTATTACTATTAACTGATGTTAGGGACAGTTTGGCACAAAATGTTGATTTTAGTCATACATTCAAGTTGTATCCTAGCACAGGAAGGTGAGAGACTAAGGGAGGCTCAGCTATTTCCAATCACATTGACTAGAGCCATTGGCACGTGCAGTTGTGTGAGTTCTATGCCTTTGTGAGCTAGTCATTGACTCCAATTCAAGCAGAGAGTTATATGTTCTGTTAGCATTGAAAGGTTCTTTTAATTGTTCAAATTCTATAATGTAACATTTTTGTAAAATTAGTTGTATAAATTCACTGTTCCTATTAGAAAGTACAGTAACAAATCCAAAATTAATATCCCCTGAAACAAATGTCCATATGAACAAAATTCAGCCAAACTGAACATTTGGAAAAATTGAAAACCAATCTTTCAAAAAAAATAATTTCTCACCCATGCAGATCTCTAGAAATGAGTATGGGACTGATATTCAGCGTTCTACATTTGTATTGTTTAAACATTTAATAACACAAGGGTTAGGTTGATCAGGAGAATAAGGATAGAAGAAGGAGACAGATAGAGTTTTAGTTCTGCGAGAGAAAAGTGACACAAAAAGAAGAGAACATTTTAGAATTTAAGATCAGGGCTCTTCTAAAGACTACAGTAGAAAGTTTAGTTGACAATTGTTTTAATTATAGAAGGTTGTTCTGGGGAAATGTCATGCATGTAACAACTTGTATGGAAGACTTTTTCTTTTGCGAATAGTGGATATCCATATATTTAACTCAGATTTGCCACTTCTCTTTGTTTTAAGGCCCTGTTTTCTTGTGTTCAAAAAGTTGTGTTTCCTAAGATAATGTATTTATACTTTGTTACCACTAGGTGGCAACCAAACCCACATTTTAAAAAAAAAAAAGCGGAAAGTACTTACATTCGCAGGCAGATTTCACCTGAAAATTGAACACAAAGCAGATAGTTAACACTTTAGAACAGCAGAATCTCATACATTTCATGTTATCTATTTTTTAAATATCATGTTTTAAACAAATCTTGGTTATTACGGCATAACTTGCTCACTTTCACTGATAAGATATAACCTATACAGTCAATAAAATCCAACTGTACAATGGTATCTTAACATTATTGTCTCCTGACAAGAGTTATACTCCATAGGTATAATAGAGAAGGGTGATGTCATTCTCACAAAGCTGATCTGTGCAGCAGCATAATAAGTAAAAGTTAAACGTTTCAGATCATTTATTTTTTCATTAAAAAAAATTAGACTTTAAGGGGCCTTCAGGTTTGCCGGAAAAAGAAGTTATGAAGCAGCATATCTTGCCCAACTGCTCTGAGGCGGTGGACGGAAATCAACCCAATCGAATATGATCGGGTTGATTGACACCGCAAATCTGCAGGGTGGCGGCATTGCACCAGCAGTTCACAAGAACTGCTGGTGCAATGATAAATAACGACAGCGAATGCTGTCGGCATTTATCGATGTGCCGCGATGTGCAGCGGACATGAAATGCTACTTCGTATCATGTCCGCTCGCACATTGGTAAATAGGCCCCTATGACTTGCTGCTGACTTTAAGTGAATTGACCTTCTAGAGTTTAAACTTATATATTTGGAGAATTAGTATCTTTTTTAGTAATATACAACTATTTTAGAGGGTTTCTTTTTTTAACCTGATATATATGTTTAGTAAATGAAACTATTGTTGTATAGTTGTGATAATGTTAACAATTTTGTGTTGTTTTTGGGAAGTAACAATATTGAGTTTCAGGAGTATTAATAGCAAAAGCAATGTAGGATTATGATAACTGGAAAAACACAATGACAATATCAGCTACATTTCAGAAATTGTTATCTGCTGAAAACAAACACAAGAAATAGAAATGGGATAAACGGAACAAACACGCACTTTTAAGAGCCAGACAAGGGTTTCTGTGTTTTGGATATAGATGTAAAATAATACATAATTACATATAACTAGTTGTGCTTGCCTATGCTCGTTGGATTTGTTAAAGGGACATGTTTCAGACAGTTAAAAAAAACTTTATAATTTACTTCTATTATAACATTTTGTTCTCTTGGTAAAAAGCATGAACGTAAGCTCAGGAGCGTCCACTTGTCTGGAGTACTTGTATGCTACGCCGTATATGTAATACCAAAATCGTGCAAAATCTGGCGTCGCCGGCGACGCTGCATATGTATTGGAGGCCAAAACTGTCTGCCCCCTCCCCATAGCAGAAAATTAAACTGTCTGCCCCCTCCCCATAGCAGAATGTAAAACTGACTTCACTCTCCCCATAGCAGAATATAAAACTGTCTGTCACCCACGTTATATCAGATTATAAAATTGTCTTCCCCCTCCCCATAGCAGATTATAAAACTGCCTTCCCCATAGCAGAATATAAAACTGTCTGCCCCCTGCCCATAGTAGATTATAAAACTGTGTGCCCCCTCCCCATAGCAGAATATAAAACTCTCTGCCCCCTCCCCATAGCAAATTATAAAACTGTCTGCTCCCTCCCCATAGCAGATAATAAAACTGTCTGCCCCCTCATCATAGCAGAATATAAAACTGCCTGCCCCCTCCCCATAGCAGAATATAAAACTGTCTTCCCCCCTCCCCATAGCAGAATATAAAAATGTCTGCCCCTCCCCATAGCAGAATATAAAACTGTCTGCCCCCTCCCCATAGCAGAATATAAAACTGTCTTCCCCCCTCCCCATAGCAGAATATAAAAATGTCTGCCCCTCCCCATAGCAGAATATAAAACTGTCTGCCCCCTCCCCATAGCAGAATATAAAAATGTCTGCCCCTCCCCCATAGCAGAATATAAAACTGACTGCCCCCTCCCCATAGCAGAATATAAAACTATATTCCCCCGCCCCATAGCAGAATACAAAACTGTCTGCCCCCTCCCCATAGCAGAATATAAAACTGTCTGCCCCCTTCCCATAGCAGATTATAAAACTGTCTGCCCCCTCCCCATAGCAGATTATAAAACTGTCTGCCCCCTCCCCATAGCAGAATATAAAACTGTCTTCCCCCTCCCCATAGCAGATTATAAAACTGTCTGCCCCCTCCCCATAGCAGAATATAAAACTGTCTGCCCCCTCCCCATAGCAGAATGTAAAACTGTCTTTCCCCTCCCCATAGCAGAATATAAAACTGTCTGTCACCCACCTTATAGCAGATTATAAAATTGTCTTCCCCCTCCCCATAGCAGATTATAAAACTGTCTGCCCCTTCCCCATAGCAGAAAATAAAACTGTCTGCCCCCTCCCCATAGCAGAATATAAAACTGTCTCCCCCCTCCCCATAGCAGAATATAAAACTGTCTTCCCCCTCCCCATAGCAGAATATAAAACTTTCTGTCACCCACCTTATAGCAGATTATAAAATTGTCTGCCCCCTCCCCATAGCAGAATGTAAAACTGTCTGCCCCCTTCCCATAGCAGAATATAAAACTATTTTACTGCGCCCCATAGCAGAATATAAAACTGTCTGCCACCCACCTTATAGCAGATTATTAAATTGTTTTCCCCTCCCCATAGCAGATTATAAAACTTTCTGCCCCCTCACCATAGCAGATTATAAAACTGTCTTCCCCCTCCCCATAGCAGAACATAAACCTGTCTGCCCCTCCCCATAGCAGATTATAAAAATATTTTCCCACTCCCCATAGCAGATTACAAAACTGTCTGCCCCTCCCCGTAGCAGAATATAAAACTGTCTGCCCTCTCCCCATAGCAGATTATAAAACTGTCTGCCCTCTCCCCATAGCAGAAAATAAAACTGTCTGCCCTCTCCCCATAGCAGATTATAAAACTGTCTTCCCCCTCCACATAGCAGATTATAAAACTGTCTGCCCCTTCCCCATAGCAGAAAATAAAACTGTCTGCCCCCTCCCCATAGCAGAATATAAAACTGTCTCCCCCCCTCCCCATAGCAGAATATAAAACTGTCTTCCCCCTCCCCATAGCAGAATATAAAACTTTCTGTCACCCACTTTATAGCAGATTATAAAATTGTCTGCCCCCTCCCCATAGCAGAATATAAAACTGTCTCCCCCCTCCCCATAGCAGAATATAAAACTGTCTTCCCCCTCCCCATAGCAGAATATAAAACTTTCTGTCACCCACCTTATAGCAGATTATAAAATTGTCTGCCCCCTCCCCATAGCAGAATGTAAAACTGTCTGCCCCCTCCCCATAGCAGAATATAAAACTATTTTACTGCGCCCCATAGCAGAATATAAAACTGTCTGCCACCCACCTTATAGCAGATTATTAAATTGTTTTCCCCTCCCCATAGCAGATTATAAAACTTTCTGCCCCCTCACCATAGCAGATTATAAAACTGTCTTCCCCCTCCCCATAGCAGAACATAAACCTGTCTGCCCCTCCCCATAGCAGATTATAAAAATATTTTCCCACTCCCCATAGCAGATTACAAAACTGTCTGCCCCTCCCCGTAGCAGAATATAAAACTGTCTGCCCTCTCCCCATAGCAGATTATAAAACTGTCTGCCCTCTCCCCATAGCAGAAAATAAAACTGTCTGCCATCTCCCCATAGCAGAATATAAAACTGTCTGCCCTCTCCCCATAGCAGATTATAAAACTGTCTTCCCCCTCCACATAGCAGATTATAAAACTGCCTTCCCCCCTCCCCATAGCAAGTAATAAAACTGTCTGCCCCCTCCCCATAGCAGATTATAAAACTGTCTGCCCCCTCCCCATAGCAGAATATAAAACTATCTCCCCCCTTCCTCATAGCAGAATGTAAAACTGTCTGCCCTCTCCCCATAGCAGATTATAAAACTGTCTTCCCCCTCCACATAGCAGATTATAAAATTGCCTTCCCCCCTCCCCATAGCAGATTATAAAACTGTCTGCCCCCTCCCCATAGCAGATTATAAAACTGTCTGCCCCCTCCCCATAGCAGAATATAAAACTATCTCCCCCCTTCCTCATAGCAGAATATAAAACTGTCTGCCCCCTCCCCATAGCAGAACATAAAACTATCTTCCCCCTTCCTCATAGCAGATTATAAAGCTGTCTGCCCCCTCCCCATAGCAGAATATAAACCTATCTTCCCCCTTCCTCATAGCAGATTATAAAACTGTCTGCCCCCTCCCCATAGCAAAATATAAAACTGTCTGCCCCCTCCCCATAACAGATTAGAAAACTGTCTGCCCCCTCCCCATAGCAGAAAATAAAACTGTCTTCCCCCTCCCCATAGCAGATTATAAAAATGTCTGCCCCTCCCCATAGCAGAATATAAAACTTTACACTTTAAAGGGAAACAAAGAGCAAAAATAAATTTAGCAATTCAGAAAAATTGTGACATTTATAAGAAAAATGTACTTTCTCTTGGTCTCCTTTGTGGAAACTTTCCTTTCCATGAGAGCATAGGCTCAGGAGCATTCACTTGTCTTGAGCAATATATGGCAGCAGTGTCTGCAATAATATTATGCATATGGGTCCTAGTTCTTAAAAACTTTGCAGCATGGAGAGAAATTAAAGTGCACACCTTGATGAATTTTCTAAAAAAAAAAAAAAAGAAGACCCCAGAGGTCCAGAGAAAGTAATGAAGCTCACTAGGATAAAGAATCTCACAGAGAAAGTGAGGTTAACAGCACCTCTTAGCAGAATATAAAACTGTCTGCCCCCTCCCCATAGCAGATTATAAAACTGTCTGCCCCCTCCCCATAGCAGATTATAAAACTGTCTTCCCCCTCCACATAGCAGATTATAAAACTGCCTTCCCCCCTCCCCATAGCAGATTATAAAACTGTCTGCCCCCTCCCCATAGCAGATTATAAAACTGTCTGCCCCCTCCCCATAGCAGATTATAAAACTGTCTGCCCCCTCCCCATAGCAGATTATAAAACTGTCTTCCCCCTCCCCATAGCAGATTATAAAACTGTCTTCCCCCTCCACATAGCAGATTATAAAAATGTCTGCCCCCTCCCCATAGCAGATTATAAAACTGTCTTCCCCCTCCACATAGCAGATTATAAAACTGCCTTCCCCCCTCCCCATAGCAGATTATAAAACTGTCTGCCCCCTCCCCATAGCAGATTATAAAACTGTCTACCCCCTCCCCATAGCAGAATATAAAACTATCTTCCCCCTTCCTCATAGCAAAATATAAAACTATCTGCCCCCTCCCCATAGCAGAATATAAAACTGTCTTCCCCCTCCCCATAACAGATTATAAAACTGTCTGCCCCCTCCCCATAGCAGATTATAAAACTGTCTGCCCCTCCCCATAGCAGAATACAAAATTGTTTTACCTCTCCCTATAGCAGATTATAAAACTGTCTTCCCCCTCCCTATAGCAGATTATAAAAATGTCTGCCCCTCCCCATAGCAGAATATAAAACTTTACACTTTAAAGGGAAACAAAGAGCAAAAATAAATTTAGCAATTCAGAAAAATTGTGACATTTATAAGAAAAATGTACTTTCTCTTGGTCTCCTTTGTGGAAACTTTCCTTTCCATGAGAGCATAGGCTCAGGAGCATTCACTTGTCTTGAGCAATATATGGCAGCAGTGTCTGCAATAATATTATGCATATGGGTCCTAGTTCTTAAAAACTTTGCAGCATGGAGAGAAATTAAAGTGCACACCTTGATGAATTTTCTAAAAAAAAAAAAAAAGAAGACCCCAGAGGTCCAGAGAAAGTAATGAAGCTCACTAGGATAAAGAATCTCACAGAGAAAGTGAGGTTAACAGCACCTCTTACTGATATAAATGCTCAGTTTGCTACAAATACAAATTAAACTAAAATATTACTTGCATTTACCTCTAATTAAGAGACATTACTTTTCTGTCAGTTAAATAAGTGTATAGTGATATTTGAACATCTGGCAAGATGAATCAGTGAGGCCTGCAAGTGTAATATTCTTAGATAATATAATGAGAGTTGTTGTGAGTGGACTACAGACACACACAGTGAATTCCCCTGCCCCTCACACTTTCTGAAAAGGCTTTTTTCACTAAGAAAAAATGCATTGAAATGCAATTCGTAAAAGATTCTCAGAAATTGTTACACAGAGTTAAATCCTAATTTGTTAAATTTACACAGAAACATTCAGAGCACAGTCTCATCTGAGCCGAGAGCTTTAGAGAATCAGACCTATAGTACTCATGATCCAACCTCAGTAAGTATTTAAGAGTTGTTGAAGGGGCTGATGATGAAAAACTAGCTGACATGGAGAGAAATCAAATCAATTCCTTGGTGAAACTTGGATAATCTCTCTCTCTAGAGAAGGGAATTTTGGGTATATTAATATTGCATTATGTTCTTTGTATTTAGATAACACAGACCATTTTTCCCACAATTAACATTGACTTTCCACCACTCTACAAATACACCCTGCCATAAATTATATGGTTATAAGTCCTGGATTGGCTACGGTTGTATTCGCAGCCAATTCATAAGCAATACATGAACAATGCACAGGAATAAATATTTAGGCCCAGATTACAAGTAAAACGCTAATGCTAGCGCAGGAAGCAATAAGCGGTATCGCTGGACCACACTAAAATTAGCGCACAACTTGATATTACAAGTCCATCGTAAATCCGATATACCCGAAGGCTTAGCATGGCCAACATTGCTCTAGCGCACCTGGAAACATAGATTAAATTATAAACAACCCCTTGAGTTCTGTCACAATATAAATATATATATATATATAGGTTAATAGGACAAGTGCACTCTCACGGACAGTATCACGATTTGCCAGGATGCATGAATGTGGGTAATAATAGCAAAAGATAGAAGACAGCACTCTCTGGTCTTAAATACAAAGGTTGTTTTATTTGTAGTGACGTTTCGGGGAAAGCTTCCCCGTGCTGTCTTCTATCTTTTGCTCTATATATATATATATATATATATATATATATATATATATATATATATATATATATATATATATATATATACTGTATATGTGTGTGTATGTATGTATGTATATATATATATATATATATGTGTGTGTGTATGTATATATATATCTATATATATATATGTGTGTGTGTGTATTTGTATGTATACAGGGAGTGCAGAATTATTAGGCAAGTTGTATTTTTGAGGATTAATTTTATTATTGAACAACAACCATGTTCTCAATGA
This sequence comes from Bombina bombina, assembly GCF_027579735.1. Classification (NCBI taxonomy): domain Eukaryota; kingdom Metazoa; phylum Chordata; class Amphibia; order Anura; family Bombinatoridae; genus Bombina; species Bombina bombina. Next base: position 239,201,027 of record NC_069505.1, on the reverse strand, counting down.
ACCCAAAAAACTCATTAATATCAAAGCTGAATAGTTTTGGAAGTAGTTTTTAGTTTGTTTTTAGTTATAGCTATTTTAGGGGGATATCTGTGTGTGCAGGTGACTATTACTGTGCATAATTATTAGGCAACTTAACAAAAAACAAATATATACCCATTTCAATTATTTATTTTTACCAGTGAAACCAATATAACATCTCAACATTCACAAATATACATTTCTGACATTCAAAAACAAAACAAAAACAAATCAGTGACCAATATAGCCACCTTTCTTTGCAAGGACACTCAAAAGCCTGCCATCCATGGATTCTGTCAGTGTTTTGATCTGTTCACCATCAACATTGCGTGCAGCAGCAACCACAGCCTCCCAGACACTGTTCAGAGAGGTGTACTGTTTTCCCTCCTTGTAAATCTCACATTTGATGATGGACCACAGGTTCTCAATGGGGTTCAGATCAGGTGAACAAGGAGGCCATGTCATTAGATTTTCTTCTTTTATACCCTTTCTTGCCAGCCACGCTGTGGAGTACTTGGACGCGTGTGATGGAGCATTGTCCTGCATGAAAATCATGTTTTTCTTGAAGGATGCAGACTTCTTCCTGTACCACTGCTTGAAGAAGGTGTCTTCCAGAAACTGGCAGTAGGACTGGGAGTTGAGCTTGACTCCATCCTCAACCCGAAAAGGCCCCACAAGCTCATCTTTGATGATACCAGCCCAAACCAGTACTCCACCTCCACCTTGCTGGCGTCTGAGTCGGACTGGAGCTCTCTGCCCTTTACCAATCCAGCCACGGGCCCATCCATCTGGCCCATCAAGACTCACTCTCATTTCATCAGTCCATAAAACCTTAGAAAAATCAGTCTTGAGATATTTCTTGGCCCAGTCTTGACGTTTCAGCTTGTGTGTCTTGTTCAGTGGTGGTCGTCTTTCAGCCTTTCTTACCTTGGCCATGTCTCTGAGTATTGCACACCTTGTGCTTTTGGGCACTCCAGTGATGTTGCAGCTCTGAAATATGGCCAAACTGGTGGCAAGTGGCATCTTGGCAGCTGCATGCTTGACTTTTCTCAGTTCATGGGCAGTTATTTTGCTCCTTGGTTTTTCCACACGCTTCTTGCGACCCTGTTGACTATTTTGAATGAAACGCTTGATTGTTCGATGATCACGCTTCAGAAGCTTTGCAATTTTAAGAGTGCTGCATCCCTCTGCAAGATATCTCACTATTTTTGACTTTTCTGAGCCTGTCAAGTCCTTCTTTTGACCCATTTTGCCAAAGGAAAGGAAGTTGCCTAATAATTATGCACACCTGATATAGGGTGTTGATGTCATTAGACCACACCCCTTCTCATTACAGAGATGCACATCACCTAATATGCTTAATTGGTAGTAGGCTTTCGAGCCTATACAGCTTGGAGTAAGACAACATGCATAAAGAGGATGATGTGGTCAAAATAATCATTTGCCTAATAATTCTGCACTCCCTGTATATGTCTATATGTGTGTTTACATGTGCATTTATGCGTTTATATGTGTAAATATGTATGCACACATATAAACACACATATTTATGTGTGTTCATTCACACATTCACTTTTGAGTCCTTCCCAGTCAAATACCTTAAAACATGCAAAATCATTTTTAATCATTTTTAATACGATTTTTTTTAATAGAAATCCTATGTTCTAGACTTTGGAAAAAAAAGCTATTTAAAAAATATATATGATGTAAATAAAGTGGGGTCACCAACGCTATAGCCCCAGAAACTACACGCTTCTTATGGTGTGTTAATCTATCCCTGTGGGCCAGGTATCAATATATAGAAATATGGATAAAAGAGAGATAAGTAACTGAATCAGAGACAAACTGAAAAGCAAAACGAGTAATCGAGTAATCCTTACGTGTTTAGAAGTTATTTATACTTCTTTCCTATGACAAAGAAGTATACAGACAAAGAAGTATAACGCTTAAGGATTACTCGAGTGGGCATACAGAGACTGTATATACATACCGTCAGCCTTTTAGCTTTAGTTAAAGTTTTCTTTGAAAGACGTCTTTCTTTAGAAAATGTTTTGCTTTTCAGTTTGTTTATTTACTTGTTTTATCTTGACATTCATGTTGTAGTTGTCACACTTTCTTTATAACCAGCATACAGTTTTAATAGTTGACTGTTCACTCCCTCTGTGGATCAGAGGATCCCTGGGGATTTATACTACAGCCTACACTAGATGTTATATGATATAAAACTTACCTCATTACGGATTGAGGTCTTTAAATGTAAGTGCGCTACCTTGAGTTTGTCTAATAAATATTTTGTTAAGTTTGCACAGAATTACGCTATGTGATTTCTTTTCTTCTCCTGCGCTTCCACTTTGGTATATTTCTACTACCATCCATACTCCGGAGGGTACAAAGATCTAAAAATTCAGGCTGGAAGTTTCACTACAGAGCACTAAGATACTTTTGAATCACAGCAAATTTCCACAGTCAGAGGCCAAAACAAGATCTGGAGCCAAGATCCACGGCTGATACAGTTGCAAGGGACCCCATAGGAGGACAAAGGGATATTCCCCTCACCTTTACGGAGCCTATATCTTACCTCATATGATTGAGGTGACGTCTGGTAAGAAGACACCCATTTACAGTATTCAATTGTTTACATTGGAGATTGGGACTAAAATAAAGAACATCTGTATAGAGTCACAGTTTACGAACTGTTGCATTTTATTACATTTCTATCTTATGTAGAGAATAGTTCTGTGCGCTAGTTTCCCATTGATTTCCTCTATCTTTATAATATATATATATATATATATATAAAATAAAAAGAATACATTTCTTCTAAGTGAAGAACATAGGAATCTGAAGTATTCCTAACACACCTTCAGCTTTTGAGTAGTTAATCTATTGAAGCATCAGCTTAGAGTGCAATACAATGAGAAGGCTTCTTTAACGTGCCCCATAGAACTCTGTGGGGAGAGGCAGTTAGCGCAGTCACGATATCCAAAGTTCTGAAATTACTGATCACTTTTTATTTTCAACTTGTAATAGCAGCGCTAACCTTAGAATGCTTTTTTCCTTGAGAGCAATTAAAGGGAAACCCACAAGTTTTCTTTCATAATTCAGATAGAGCAAACAATTTTAAACAACGTTCATAATTACTTCAATTATCTAATTTGCTCCATTCTCATACGGCTAGATTTAGAGTTTTGTCGGTAACGACCCGCGTAGCTAACGCTGGCTTTTTTCTGGCCGCACCTTTTAAATAACTCTGGTATTGAGAGTCCACATAATGGCTGCGTTAGGCTCCAAAAAGGGAGCGTACAGGCATATTTAACGCCACTGCAACTCTCGATACCAGAGTTGCTTACGGAAGCGGCCAGCTTCAAAAACGTGCTCGTGCACGATTCCCCCATAGAAAACAATGGGGCTGTTTGAGCTGAAAAAAAAACTAACACCTGCAAAAAAGCCGCGTTCAGCTCCTAACGCAGCCCCATTGTTTGCTATGTGGAAACACTTCCTACATCTGCACCTAACACTCTAACATGTACCCCGAGTCTAAACACCCCTAATCTTACACTTATTAACCCCTATTCTGCCGCCGCCCCCGCTATCGCTGACCCCTGCATATTATTTTTAACCCCTAATCTGCCGCTCCGTAAACCGCCGCTACTTACATTATCCCTATGTACCCCTAATCTGCTGCCCCTAACACCGCCGACCCCTATATTATATTTATTAACCCCTAATCTGCCCCCCACAACGTCGCCTCCACCTGCCTACACTTATTAACCCCTAATCTGCCGAGTGGACCGCACCGCTATTATAATAAAGTTATTAACCCCTAATCTGCCTCACTAACCCTATAATAAATAGTATTAACCCCTAATCTGCCCTCCCTAACATCGCCGACACCTAACTTCAAACATTAACCCCTAATCTGCCGACTGGAGCTCACCACTATTCTAATAAATTTATTAACCCCTAAAGCTAAGTCTAACCCTAACACTAACACCCCCCTAAATTAAATATAATTTAAATCTAACGAAATAAATTAACTCTTATTAAATAAATTATTCCTATTTAAAGCTAAATACTTACCTGTAAAATAAATCCTAATATAGCTACAATATAAATTATATTTATATTATAGCTATTTTAGGATTTATATTTATTTTACAGGTAACTTTGTATTTATTTTAACCAGGTACAATAGCTAAAATAGTTAAAATAATTACAAAATTACCTGTAAAATAAATCCTAACCTAAGTTACAATTAAACCTAACACTACACTTTCAATAAATTAATTAAATAAAATACCTACAATTACCTACAATTAAACCTAACACTACACTATCAATAAATTAATTAAATACAATATCTACAAATAAATACAATGAAATAAACTAACTAAAGAACAAAAAATAAAAAAGAACTAAGTTACAAAAAATAAAAAATATTTACAAACATCAGAAAAATATTACAACAATTTTAAACTAATTACACCTACTCTAAGCCCCCTAATAAAATAACAAAGACCCCCAAAATAAAAAGAATGCCCTACCCTATTCTAAATTACTAAAGTTCAAAGCTCTTTTACCTTACCAGCCCTGAACAGGGCCCTTTGCGGGGCATGCCCCAAAGAATTCAGCTCTTTTGTCTGTAAAAAACCCCCACATACAATACCCCCCCCCCCAACATTACAACCCACCACCCACATACCACTAATCTAACCCAAACCCCCCTTAAATAAACCTAACACTAAGCCCCTGAAGATCTTCCTACCTTATCTTCACCATACCAGGTTCACCGATCGATCCAGAAGAGCTCCTCCGATGTCCTGATCCAAGCCCAAGCGGGGAGATGAAGATGTCCATGATCCGGCTGAAGTCATCATCCAAGCGGGAGCTGAAGAGGTCCATGATCCGGCTGAAGTCTTCTATCAACGGCATCTTCAATCTTCTTTCTTTCGGATCCATCTTGCAGACCTCCGACGCGGCACATCCTGCTGGCCCGACGGACTACAGACGAATGAAGGCTCCTTTAAGGGACGTCATCCAAGATGGCGTCCCTCGAATTCTGATTGGCTGATAGGATTCTATCAGCCAATCGGAATTAAGGTAGGAAAATTCTGATTGGCTGATGGAATCAGCCAATCAGAATCAAGTTCAATCCGATTGGCTGATCCGATCAGCCAATCAGATTGAGCTCACATTCTATTGGCTGTTCCGATCAGCCAATAGAATGCGAGCTCAATCTGATTGGCTGATTTAGACGACTCTAAATACCGGAGTTAGAAAGATCCCATTGAAAAGATAGGATACGCAATTGACGTAAGGGGATCTGCGGTATGGAAAAGTTGCGGCTGAAAAGTGAGCGTTAGACCCTTTCCTGACTGACTCCAAATATAGGAGCCTCTAACGCTGGTTTTCACGGCTACCGCCAAACTCTAAATCTAGGCCTTAGTATCCTTTGTTGAAGGAGCAGTAATCCAGCTAGCTGAAAGTCAATGAAGAGGCCTATATGTATAGCCACCAATCAGCAGCTTCTGAACCTACCTAATTATACTTTTCCACAAAGGATATAAAGAGAACAAAACAAATTAGATAATAGAAATACATTTGAAAGTTGTTTAAAATGACATGCTCTATCTAAACCATAAAACTAACATTTTGGGTTTCCTATCCCTTTAATGCTAATGAGCGATACATTTTTTTAGTAATCTATCCCTTAAAGACCAGTGAAAAACAAAGGATGAAACAGCACCTCCGGCATTTTCAATAATAATTTTAAGTTTAAAAAATGAATTAACTTTAATTGCGCAACAAAGGAACAAGGTAAGATTTCATCAAATATTTATTTTTAGAACATGTTTGGTTACTGAATAACGTAAGCATAATTAGAAGGGTTATATGTTAAAATGACCTTGCTTATGTCACAAAATGACGCACAGCCTTTTGGAATGCTTTCAAACTGCTCCTAGAATTGCTTATGACACATTTTACTGACATATTTCATATCTCGTTTGGTTGTCTTCCTTTTTTTTTTAATCTGTTAATAAAAGTTCTTATAAGTTATTAAAGGGACACTCAGGTCAAATTAAATTTTCATGATTCAGATAGAGCATGTAATTTTAAACAACTTTGCAATTTACTTCCATAAAAAAAAAAAATGTGCACAGTCTTTTATGTTTACACTTTTTTAGTCACCAGCTCCTATTGAGCATGTGCAAGAATTCCCAGACTATACGTATATGCATTTGTGATTGGCTGATTGCTATCACATGGTACAGGGGGAGTGGAAATATACATAACTTTGAAATTTGTTAGAAAAAAATCTGCTACTCATTTGAAATTCAGAGTAAATTCTATTGTATTGTCTTGTTATCTTGTATTTGTAGATTATGCAAATATACTGTGTTTACTGGTCCTTTAATTATTAAAAAAAAAATTCAGACTGAATTTTGTGTTTAAAATGTAAAGGGACATTGCCATAATTGGAAAGCACATTGATGCATTACAGTTTTTGAAAGAAGCATTTTTGTAATATACAAGCAGTGGCGGCTGGTGAATTTTTAAGATGGTGGTGCACAAGACCCCGCCCCTTTGAGAACGCCCCACCCCTCGAATGGCCCCACCCATTTGAACCAAAACCTAAACTCTTGAATTTGATTATATATATGTACTGGTCTGATAAACACTATTTATACATATCTTACTTACATTACATATATAATATCTTTATAACAGCAGCATGCTCTTGCCTTACACCTCTTCTATTCTATTCAATATTGCAAGTATGCGCCGAAAGAAGAGCAGTATGAGAGCGTGCTGCTGTAAAAAAAATGTGTCTGTGTATGTGTCTGTGTGTAGTAGTAGTAGTGTTTATGTGTGTGTGTGTATATGTGTGTATGTGTCTGTGCGTAGTAGCAGTAGTGTTTATATGTGTGGGTATCTTTTATAGCCATAATATTTTTTGTCAGGGTATAACACACATACACACACACTTTCATTATTTATTTTGTCCCCTTTTCCTGCATTGTGAAATTTCCAATTTTCCTGAGTTTCTATGAAGTAATGGGTACTTCCATGTTAAAAAGTAGTTATCCTTTGTCTAGTCTCTTCTACTGAGGACAATTGAAGACAAAAAGTGTGCAAATGAAAACTTTTAAAATATAGCAATGCTAAAAAAGTGTTTTAAAATGATAAAATTACTTTAACATTTGTATATTCCACAAACCATTGTTTGCACAGTTGCACACTCTATGTCCCTAATTGCCCTCAGCAGAAAAGATTAGATAAGAGAAACCTAGGTTTTAACATGGCAGTGCCTAATTCTTTAAAGAAGCTAACATTTTATACATAGTTCTTAAAATTTAAACTGGTATTTTAAAGATACATCTACATATTCCTAAGGTAACCTTTGCTTTCATTATATCTTCATTATATCTTCAGTAAAATAAATGTTAGAAAAAAAATAAGAAAAATGCATACATTTTTAGTAAAACAAATGTAAAATTAAAAATAAAATATTTTGGGTGTGTCCACAAAGCTTTTAGCTAATTTTTGTATATATAGATGACAACCTTTGACTTTAATTGTTAACATTTCGCAAGACACACAAATGTATGTACATATGCAGACAGTCACACAAAAACGCATATACATACTAACACATTCTAAGTTTGATGAACATTTGTCTTTACACTTTCAATCAACAATCTGAGCTAAGCAATTAATTTTGAAGCAGGCCTCTTGTAATACACTTGTAAGGGAGATAACATTTCCCACCATGCATGCATAGATTCTATTCTTAGTAAGCTAAGATGGTTAATGAGTAATTTGCTTCCTTTAACACAAAACAGACCCTCAGAAAACGAAAACCATTTCTTGCTTAAGCTCTTGACAGCTCTGAAAATAACTGTAGGCAGCTGCCATATACATATTTTATCCCCATGATTATTTGCAGTTCTGAGAACATTCATACTGAATAAAGTTATTTACAAGTGCCCTTTGCCTGTGCTTTTCATGCGTTGCATGTGTCAGAAGAAAGGTTAGGTTGAGGACAAGCCAAGGTAGGAAATTATGGCGCCATATATATCGATAGAAACACATTAAAACAGTTTTTATTCTAAAGCCATAGTACCTGCTCTGTATGAACAAAGATCCTCTCCTGACAGCCTCCTCTTCCGCCCACACAAGTAAGGCCAAGTCCGCCTAGCTCAGACGCTGCAAAAGTAGTTGTGTAGTTTATGGCGTAACTGTTACGCCCCTGCCTCCTCTCCTCCTACACTGACACACATAGTCAGCTCAGCTCTTAGTGTGCGAGTGTCACGTGACAGCTGGCTCCCGCACACTAAGAGCTGTGCGAACAGGGAGGCTATGGGCTGGCCTGTAGGTGGCGCTGCAGTCAATGCAGTTTTAAAGTGGAAAGTGCTTTTGCCTATACTTCTATGTATCGCACGTGCGATACATAGAAGTATAGGCAAAACAGCCCTTTCGACTTTCAGGTTTCAGCCTAATATGCATGATGTCATGATGATAGTTACACTGCACAGTCTCACAGAAGACAGCACACAGGAAAATAATACATAAATATAATATAAAATATAATATAAAATAATATAAATAAAAATAAAAATTTTCATAATTTTTTTTTCTAATTTTTTTTTTCTTAAGTTCTGCTCATTTTTTCTCCCTCTCCTCTGCCCCCTGGGGGTTCACGTGCGACAGTGCACATATGGAGGAGCCTCCACTGTATACAAGTATTAGTAAAACTGCTTCTGATAAAAACTATAGCTTTTTTTAAATGGGTATTAAAGTATGCACAGTCCACCAGCATTTTGTTTTAACACAGCACTTTCTCAAACAGTCTAAGGTGATAGTACCATCTGGTAATGACTCAATTTGTTAATCGTTGACATGATACAAGCCCCACTAGTGCTCAGAGCAGCTGCAGTAGTTAAAATGCTGCCTTGCTGAGAATATCTAGCTATGCTTCACATGAAACAGTGATAACTTTTACTAAAAGCAGTTTTGCCAGTATATTAAAAATGTTTCTATTCAAAGATGTAATTAATCTATATGCATTTAAAGCGACAGTAAACCAACAAAATAATGTTATATAATTCTGCACATAGTGCAGAATTATACAACATTATTTTAGCGCTAACTTTATTCAACATAATATTGCTGCAATATTTTATTATAACAGAGGATTTCTCAGAACGCCACTCCTTGCTCTACTGAGCTGGTCTGTTTTTTTCACTGAGTGCATCTGGGCAGCTGTCTAGTCACAGCCCGGCCCGATCACGCCATTACACTCAATGTAGCTCGCTCCCACTATCAGACCAGAGCATGAGCTAACAACATTGATCGGCCGGCTGTGACTAGACAGCTGCCCAGATGTGCTCAGGGGAAATACCAGACACCCCCAGTAGAGCAAGGAGCGGCAGTTGGAGAAATCCTCCTTTATAATAAAATATTGCAGCAATATTATGTTGAATAAAGTTAGCACTAAGATAATGTTATATAGTTCTGCACTATTAATTGTAGGTTTGCTGCCCCTTTAAATTTTGACCTGAATGTACCTTTAAATTAGAACTGACTAAACTGGAAAGCAACAGTGTTTTTCAATAATAGAATTTTAATGAACAATTTCTTAAAAACTCAAAATACAACTAAAAATCCTATCAAATCTGAATTAAATGTTTTGTTTTAGATCATTTTGTTATTGCACTGGTGCTTGTATATAGTTATGTGTTTAACCACACATAGACCAAGATTACAAGTTGTGTGCTAAACCGAGTGCGTAAATAACGCGAAAAAAATAAGCGGTATCGCACTCTCCATAGCGCTGCCATTACAAGTTACTGAAAAACCTACCCTGGTGAATATCCGGACAGGGCATCTGCCACTGTTTCACCTGGATATTGGCCAGAGGGATTGCCTCTGGGTACTGGGTGGCATAGTCCACCAGAGTGAGAATATATTTCTTTCTGGAGGGACTGGGTAGGGCCAATGGACCTACTATGTCTACAGCAAAATTAGTTAACTGGCTAACAAGGCACCAAGAAAACAATCACTTTTTTTCTAATTCTTTTTTCTAATTGACTTTTATTATCGAAATGTCTTTGTTTTCTTAGTACCTTTTGTTGAAAAGCAGGGGCATTAGCTCAGGAGTGAGCACATGTCTGGATCAGTACATAGCAGCTGTTTTACAAGAATGTTACCCATTTGCAAGACCACAATATGGCAGCACTATTTCCTGCTATATAGTGCACCAGATGCCTTCCTAGGTCGCTCTTCAACACAGAATATTATGGGATTAAAGCAAATTTGATCAAATAAATACATTGGAAAGAAATTTAAAATGGTTTGCTCTGTCTGAATCACAAAATATTTTTTGAGTTCCATATCTATTTAAGGAATATAATGTATATAACAATGTATATATAATGTATAAAACAATGTATATATAATGTATAAAACAATGTATATATAATGTATATAACAATGTATATATAATGTATATAACAATGTATATATAATGTATAAAACAATGTATATATAATGTATAAAACAATGTATATATAATGTATATAACAATGTATATATAATGTATATAACAATGTATATATAATGTATGTGTTTTTTTTACAGGTACAGCATTTATATCCTCTTTGCTGTCAGGGCATAAGGGGAATCTTTTCTTTATATTTTTTATAGTTTTATTTAAACTAAATAACAGAACAAATGAAACAAAATCTTTGCTAAATTGTTATCTTTTATAATATTTGTTTTAATTATAATTTTTACTGAGGTTAAAACAATTACAGAGCCAGTAAAATGTCAATCACTCAACATCACAGCAGTTTCAAACTGCTCTTATATACGTAATTAAAGTCATAAACCGCAACCAATACGTCAGATTTAAGAATGTTGTAATTATCCAAAGATTGGAGATTTTGCAGATACTGATCACAAATAAACATTCATCCCTCTTTTACGCTGTTAAGTTGAAGAACAGTTAAAGCGAAAGTAAATCCTAGCGAAACGCTAGGACTGACTATTGAAACAAATAAAGGGCACTTTCATTAATGAACTATAAGATACTTCATGTAGAAAGCTCCTTTATTTGTTTCAATCAATCGCTGTTTTTAGCTGCTACAGCAGCCCACGGCTAAAACAATTTTTTTTTTGCTGAGGTGACGTTTTCACCTCTTAGCCAATAGCCGTGCTGTAAATCCTGCACCCATGGGCGCCAAGACGGATTTACTGCACGGCTATTGGCTAAGAGGTGAAAACGTCACCTCTTAGCAAAAAATTTTTAGCCGTGGGCTGCTGTACAAGGTAAAAACAAATAAAGGAGCTTTCTACATGAAGTATCTTATACTTCATTAATGAAAGTCCCCTTTATTTGTTTCAATAGTCAGTCCTAGCGTTTGTAAAACGCTAGGATTTACTTTCACTTTAAGTCAAGAATAAACTTTCATGATTCAGATAGAGCATGCAATTTTAAACATCTTTCCAATGTACTTATATTATCCAATTTGCTTTGTTCCTTTGGTGTCCTTTGTTGGAAAGCATACTAAGGGTTGGTTGACAAGTCGAGCACTAATTTATTACAAGTGGCTGGTTAGTGGCTGGTTATTGCAAGTGGCTGGTTATTGCTACCCCAAGCTCGCTGTAGCAATTAGCACTCAGAAAATTAACCAGAGATCAGAACTCTGGATAATTTTCTAAAAGTGCCTCAAATACCCCAAAATAGAGGGTCTTTTAGTTTTTATGGAAAGAAAATTTAGCATTTTTTTCCATAAAAAAACAACTGCACTAGGCAGTTTTGTTAGAAAAAAAAACAGAACTAAAAAGTGCTTTCACATTGTGGTCTGTGGGAAGTGTGTGTTCCCAATAAATATATATGTACATGCTTATATATGTATTTATGTATATAATCATCTACAATCTGCTGCCATCGCTGCACGACTTACCCCCTTCACTGCGCAAGGTTCTCATCCCTTTAAGTGTCTTGAGAATGGCCCCAATAGGATCAGTCTCAAGAGCAGAATGGGCACAAGTAAAAGACGAATCTAGCAACTGTACAGATTTATTACATTAAAGGGACACTGAATCCAAACCTTTTCTTTCATTATTCAGACAGAGCAGCAATTTTAAGCAACTTTCTAATTTACTCCTATTATCACATTTTCTTCATTCTCTTGGTATCTTTATTTGAAAAGCAAGAATGTCATATTTGGTACAACTGTAATTCTCAGGATGTCCCTGGGAAGTTGCTTACATAGGTGAGCGCACTGAATATGCCTATCAGAAATTATGTTATCCCATAATTTCAGGCAAAGACTCAGAAATGTTATTACCTGTCGTAAAAGAGAGGGGAGTGGATATTTCTGGCAAAAGACAGGGGTTTCCTAGCCCTCTGGAAAGAAGGTGTGTCATATCATGGAAACTTGTATAAGAATTTTGTGTTTTAACAATGCAAGTGTTCATTCTTACATGGGAGGCTGTAAACCAACAGAGTGATGGACCATCTTTTCCTGCCAACCTCCCTGGCACAAATACAAGACTAGTAAAGTATAAGGGTTTCTGTTATTTCTCCTTTTTATTTTAAAACTGTTTGCTTGTGTTTAATTCTACTTGTTGACATATTTTAATTAATAATGCACTGTGCATAATTTTTGTTGGCATAATAGATATTCAATTATTAAGTTTCTGCCTTTGTCTAATATTTGAACCACGTTACTGAAAGAGACTGGTAGTATTAGTATTGTGATTTTAGGTTATTTTTTTGTTAAATTGTTTTCTGAGAGATAAAGTGTATTCTGGGTTTCCTTAGGATTTCCCATAAAATCTTAAGTGGTGGCAGCTTAGAGCTAGCTGTAGTTTAGTGTGGGTGGCATTAAAGAGGAGTTTTTTGGCATTTTGTTATGTCTAGTACAGACTAGAGAGTGTTGTTAACCATTGCACCCACTGAACTAAGTCACAGGCTTGCCTGGAGTGACTAGACTGTGACAGATTAGTGACAGTAGAAAGGGTCTGTTAACCCTTTCTGTGCCAAACATGTGACTGGCACAGGGTTGGTTAACCCTGGTCATCACAGTGACAACATTAGAAGCAGGGCTAAATGTGTATGTTCCAATCACTGGATTTAGTCTCATCTGTGGCAGAATGGGGGGTGTTCTAAGTATGAGATCTTTCTTATCTGTTTAATTAGTCTGAAGGAGTTTAATATATAGTAAAAGAAGGGAATAATTAAGAATAAAGGCCTAGATTACAAGTGAAGTTTACAAATATTAGTGCTATTGTGAGTTAAAGGGCCCCTGCAAAGGGTTTAGAGCAGTGTTTCCCAAACACGATCCTCACATACAGCAAACAGGCCTGGTTTTCGTTATAGTTGAACTAGAGCAAAGGTGAAGTAATCAGCTGATCAGTAACCATGGTAACCAACCTGCACTCACCCATCAGGTGATTATTTCACCTGTGCACTGGTTCAGCTATAATGAAAACCTGGCCTGTTGGGGGTACGTGAGGACCATGTTTGGGAAACACTGGTTTAGACACATAGTTATAATTACAGATTGGGACCCGCAGAGCACTGCAGGTCCTTAGCGGAGTTTGAAGCTGCTGATTGGTCCAGTGGACGTTTCTGGGTGTTTAAACAGAGGTGCAAGGTCACTAGTCTTGAAATTACATGCTCCAACAAATTTGAGCATTTTTTTTTTTTAACTATAATGGTCGTTTAACATTGATTGAGTGCAAGCACTTTTATTCTTGCCCTCAAGTTATTTTTTATCACTCAAGTGATGGTCTAGGGTGCACTAACCTCTTGGTTTGTGCTAAATCTCTCACATAATAGACTAGGCGCAAGCAGAGAAAAATGAAAGTTTGAGGGTTCGAGTGCAACACATAAAGGGACATAAAACCCCAATATTTTTTTGATGATTCAGATAGCGCTTAAAATTTTAAGCAAGTTTCCGATTTGCTTGTAATCTAGTTTGTTTTGTTCTCTTGGTATCCTTTGTTGAAAACAATACCTAGATAGGCTCAGGAGATGGGAAATAGCTGGTAATTGGTGGCTGTACATATATGTCTCTTGTCCTCGGTTTACCAATGTGTTCAGCTAGCTCCCAGTAGTACATTGCTGCTCCTTCAGTAAAGCATACCAAGAGAATGAAGAAAAAATGATAATAGACATAAATTAAAAAGTTGTATAAAATCATATGATCTGTCTGAATAATTAAAGAAAAAAATGGGTTTCATCTCATTTTAACTCACCTGTGCTGTCCAATATATAGGACACAAAATGTTTCAGCCAGTTTAAGATGCTTTGGTAAAAATATTTAACCCTCCACTTGTAACACAAGATTATGCATTGTCAGATGTACTCCAGCACCAGTGGTTATCTGTGTGCAAGCTGAAAGAGCCACCGCTTAAAGACTCCAACACAATCCAAGATCAAAAAAACTTCAGCAGCACACCAAAGATAAAAAAAAACAACCAAATGTGTATTTTTTCCTCCTGGTACAATAAAAGCTGGAATACTATTTATCTTTGGTGTGCTGCTGAAGTTTTTTGATCTTACAAGATTATGCATTATTTGTAGGGCATTGCTAACAGCCCCAACCAGTTTTTTAGGGATTTTGTGAAGTTAGAATTTGTTATGGGTACAGAAAAATGTTCCTCCTCATATTTCCGCCTTCAGCTTTACCTTCTTTAGTGCATTATTGTTTAATATGTAAACTCACCTGTTGTAATTCAATGCACCCTATATAAGACCATTTCATAAACCTATAAATGTGTTATTGTCACCATTATCCTGTAGTAAACAAGGATTAGCCCCTAAAACATTTTGGATTACTTCTAATATCTCCCAGTTATAAATCTATTACTGTAACCTAAAATGTGCAGATTAGTTGTAAGGTTAACAAGTGCTTGTATTGCAGATCCTGTCTGTTTGCATTCTAAGGAGAAAAAGAGCTATCTCCAATATGAAACTAAAAGGATAAACAGTTACAATGTTTATGGAAACTAAGATCCCTTCATATCCTTTATGGCCATTTTACAGATGAAGAAAAAAAAACGTGAAACAGAAGATTTGGAAAACTTCAGCAATTAAGTGCAAACACTCTAGCCAAAAATACATTAAAGGGACAGTCAACACCATAATGTTTGTTGTTTTAAAAGATAGATAATCCCTTAATTACCAATTCCCCAGTTTTGCATAACCAACACAGTTATAATTATACACGTTTTACCTCTGAAATTACTTGTATCTAAGCCTCAGCAGACTGCCCCCTTATTTAAGTTCTTTTGACAGACTTGCATTTTAGCCTATCAGAGCTGTCTCCATGGTAAATTCACGTGCATGAGCTCAATGTTATCTATATGAAATGTGAACTAATGCCCTCTTGTGGTGAAAAACTATCGAAATGCATTTAGATTAGAGGCAGCCTTAGAAATTAGCATATGAACCTCCTAGGTTTAGCCATCAACTAAGAATACCAAGAGAACAAAGCAAAATTGGTGATAATGGTAATTGGAACGTTGTTTAAAATTACATGCCCTATTTGAAACATGAAAGGTTTTTTTTTGGACTTGACTGTCCCTTTAATAAGTGTGTACATAAGATGGTAAAATGCAGCCAAGAAAAGGGAGATTGGAACGTTGCTTGACAATATACTTATTCTAACGTGGCTTCTCATGATTTACCTACCAGATAGCAGAAGCTGGAATGGGCTGTGTATATATTGATGTTTATTGACCCATACAGTAATTTGTGCTATATCTGAAATACTTATTGGGCTCATGCACTGCAGGTTGTGGCTATGAAGGCCTTGATTATTTTATTACTTATTAGATAGTATTCATGATGACTCTGTGCATTACTGGGAAAATACTGTGTTTTCTTTCCATTTAAAGAGACAGAAAAGTGTATATGCAAAAATGCTCTAACGTGTTACAGTGTTTTAATATTGTACTATTTCTTGCACAGAACTAAGGGGATGATTCTCTAAAGCTCTCTGGGCTGATGAGATTCTATAAAAATGCTCTAACATGTTACAGTGTTTTAATATTGTACTATTTCTTACACAGAACTACAGGGCTGATTCTCTAAAGCTCTCTGGGCTGATAAGATTCTATAAAAATGCTCTAACGTGTTACAGTATTTTAATATTGTACTATTTATTGCACAGAACTAAGGGGCTGAGTCTCTAAAACTCTCTGGGCTGATGAGATTCTATAAAAATGCTCTAACGTGTTACAGTATTTTAATATTGTACTATTTATTGCACAGAACTAAGGGGCTGAGTCTCTAAAACTCTCTGGGCTGATGAGATTCTATAAAAATGCTCTAACGTGTTACAGAATTTTAATATTGTACTATTTATTGCACAGAACTAAGGGGCTGAGTCTCTAAAGCTCTCTGGGCTGATGAGATTCTATAAAAATGTTCTAATGTGTTAAAGTATTTTAATATTGTACTATTTCTTGCACAGAACTAAGGGGATGATTCTTTAAAACTCTCTGGGCTAATGAGATTCTATAAAAATGCTCTAACGTGTTACAGTGTTTTAATATTGTACTATTTCTTTCACAGAACCAGTGGAGCCTCCTCTGTATGTGCACTGGCGCATGTGAACCCCCTGAGAGCCCTGAGAGGAAAAAGCACAAAACCAAAATAGCACCCCTATTGGAAAAATTATATTTTTCCACCCAAAATGTTCCAGTCAAATTTTGCAAAAAAAATATATTGCAGTTTTTACTTCTATCTATCGCACTGCACGTGCAATAGATAGAAGTATAGGCTTGAAGCCCATAGCACTTAATTCTAAGTGCCCTGTAGCGCCGCCCCCAACCCAGTTCCTAACCTTCCTAGCCGCACAGATTTTGCTGTGCGAGTGAGAGCCACGTGATGTCACAGTGAGGGAGGAGGAGCCTGGTCAGCGCAAAACAGAGCCGAAGGCAGCAAGTGAGAGGAGAGGGCAGGCAATGGGCACATCCAGGGTGGAACTTAAAAGTCCAGGCAGGAGAATGGCGACTTGCTCCAGGGATCAGAGATAAAAGTAAGTAGGCGGAAGTAACATGGGCAGCAGCCATTATTAACCCCTTAAGGACCAAGGACAAAAAATGTCACTTAAGGACCAAGGACGTATCCTGTATGTTCTCAGACTTTTCAAGCACTGGAAGTGATCATGATTGCTTTCAGCTGCTTTCATGTTATTGCAGTGATGCCTCGATATTAAGGCATCCTGCAATAAAAAATTTTAAGCATCTGATGCAGAGAGAGCCACTCTGTGGCCCTCTTTGCATAGTCCAGCTGATCGTTGCTGGTTGCTGATCGTTGGTGGTTGGGAGCCATAGCAGGGAGGCGGGTGGGCGGCCCATCGCTGGAGCTAGATCCGGATCCTGACTGTGTCCGGAATCGAGCGGTGTTCGGGACACGTTATGTCCATTTTGCAACTGCAAGGAGGGAAAAGGAAAACAGGCAGCCTTTAGGGGAGGTCTGCATGAACGCATCTAAAAATGAATTCACTTATTGTGATATTCCTTCTTCTTTGGATGACTTTATAATGCTTTGTATCAGTCTGGACTCTCGCTTTCAGGATAGACAAGCTGAGAGAGACAGAACAAGGAGAGTCCTTCCCTCCCGTACTCCTATTCGTCCAATTTCGACAGTATCCTCTACCCCTTCAGCAGTTACCTCAGTGGAGGAACCCATGATCTCTCCTCCTTCAAACCTTCAGAGTCTGAAAGACAGAGAAGAAGGAGATTGAGACTTTTATTGTGGATCCAAAACCCACCAATTAAAGGACTGTGACGTTCGGCCGGGAAAAGCCAATGCTTAGGGGATAACGCAGGGGTACCTCTAAGCATGATCTTTATTAAATCACCTTTCTCCTCTCGGATCACCGTTTCATGATTCAAGCTGGTTTTGCAGAAAAGACAGTGTCTCAAAATAATACTCTGGATGGCACCCCCCCTTGGTTCAGGGTTGATCCATTTTGAGTCAGTACCCCTGATCCTGACTGTGGGAGTCCTTCATACCGAACAGCTGCAGTTTGAGGTCATTCATTCCCCAGCACAGCCTGTCATCCTTGGTCTTCCTTGGCTTCGGGTACACAATCCACAGTTCGACTGGGCTGAGGGACAACTGACCTCCTGGGGTACCTCCTGTCTCCACTCCTGCCTTGCTAAAGACACTCCTCTGCTCCGCATCCCCATAGCCAGTATACAGACTCCTCCAAACCTTCCTTCAGTATATGAAGACTTTGCAGATGTATTTCAGAAAAAAGCAGCCGATGTGCTGCCACCCCACCGTTCTTATGACTGCAAGATCGCCCCTTTCCTGGAGCCCCACTTCCTAAAGGGAGGACGTATCCACTCTCCAAAGCTGAAACCAAATCCATGAGAACCTAGTTAAACCTTCCTCCTCTCCTGCTGGGGCAGGCTTCTTTTTCATCAGTAAGAAGGATGGTGGGCTCAGACCCTGCAGCGACTACAGGGCCTTGAACAACATAACTATCAATAATTGCTATACCATTCCATTGATCACCGAACTGTATGAGTTGCTCCAGGATGCTCGCTTGTTCACCAAGTTGGACTTACGTGGGGCATACAATCTGATTCGTATCTGTCCAGGCCACGAATGGAAGACTGCCTTCAACACAAGATCTGGGCTTTACGAATACCTTGTAATGCCCTTTCGGCTGTGTAATGCCCCTGCAGTCTTCCAGGCATTTGTCAACGATGTCTTCCGTGACCTCCTCAACTGCACTGTCATCGTGTATCTGGATGACATCCTTGTTTTATCTTTCACTTTAGAGGAGCATCATAAACACGTTAAACAAGTTCTTTTACGTCTCAGAGACAATTCTTTGGTAGCCAAGATAGAAAAATGTGAGTTTGATCAAGTTCAGATCCAATTCATTGGTTATGTCATCTCGAAAGAAGGATTTGCCATGGATCCTGCTAAACTCACCGCAGTTCTAGAATGGCCTCAACCTACTTCTTTGAAGGAATTACAGAGGGTCTTGGGATTCTCCAATTATTACAGCAAGTTTATAAAGAACTTTTCACAAACAGTTGCTCCTCTCACTAAATTGACAAAATGGAACAAAGACAGTAAACATTGGCCTTCTCTTGTCTGAAAAAAGGCTTTCTGTTCTGCTCCTGTGCTCCGCCATCCTCATCCTGACCTACAGTTCACTTTAGAGGTTAATGCCTCTGAGATAGGGGCTGGAGCAGTTCTAACCCAAAGGGATCCTTTGACTTCCAAGTCACACCCTGTAGCCTTTTTCTCTAAATGCTTTACTCCTGCTAGAGGGCACCGCCAATCCCATTCAGATTCTCACCGACCACAAGAATCTGACTTACCTAGAGACTGCTCAATGACTCAATCCTCGACAGGCCATGTGGGCCTTGTTCTTTCCCCGTTTTAACTTTGTGGTTTCTTATCTTCCCTGGACCAAGAACACATCAAGTGACTCCTCTAAAGCTCCTAATAAACACATCATACCTCCCTCAACTAAATACCACCCTTCTGCAAAGATTGCAATGTGCCCAGTCTAGGAAAACCTCCTGGAGCCCCGTGGCCTCCGATATGCTCTTTGTACCTCTGAACCTACGCACCCTTGTGCTATCCTGGGCTCATGATAGTAAACTCTCAGGGCATCCTAGTTTGACTAGGACTTTTTAAGAGTCTTTCTCAACATGTATGGTGGCCTACTATGAAGTCTGATGCTCAGGATTATGTGAAAGTCTGCACAACTTGTGCTGCCAACAAAACTCCTGATCCTTGCCTAAAACTCCTGATCCTTGCCTCCTGGCTTGCTCCAACCATTGTCTATTCCTAAACAACCATGGACACACATAACAATGGATTTCATCATGACCCTTCCGCCTTCTGAGCACCATTCAGTTATCTGGGTTGTGGTAGATCCCTTTTCCAGACTGGCTCATTTTGTACTCCTAACCAAACTGCCTTCTGCCCAAGAATAATTGTCTCTTTTTCTCTTGCATATGGTACGACTTCATGGCATTCCTGTGAATATTGTTTCCGACAGAGGTCCACAGTTCATCTCTACCTTTTGGAGTCTTTTGTAAGTTGATTGGAACCACTGTTTCCTTTTCTTCTTGCTACCATCCTCAGACCAATGGACTAACAGAGAGTAAACCAGGATCTTGAAGCCTACCTTAGAGCCTTTGTCACAAGAGCTGCAACGCCGGCACCTGCTGACTCGCGGCCAATTGGCCGCCAGCAGGGAGGTGTTAATCAACCCGATCGTATTCTTTAGACCGCTGCTTCATAACTGCTGTTTCTGGCGAGTCTGAAGACTCGCTAGAAACACGGGCCCACAAGCTCTGTTCTGAGCTTGATAAATTGGCCCCAATAAGATCTTTAACATTCATAAAAAACACAACAAACTTCAAATTGACACAGGAATTATATTTTTTTCTGTATTTCCTGTAAAAGGTTAAAATTTTCATTGTGCGTGTATATTTTTTTAATTTCTAAACACTATGAATAAGGGCCTATGGGTATGGTTATAACTCTGATATAACTCTGATGTGCACATAGGGGGTAATAAAATCTCTTTATATATGTGAGTATATATATATATATATATATATATATATATTTATGTGTGTGTGTGTATATATATATATATATATATATATATATAGTCATTGTTAAAAAAAAACAGTACTTTGTATTCACAGGAAGTTAATATACATGTTTTCTTTTATTTCACTGGGGTCAGGGTCGCCACTAGAAATTTTGGGGGCCCTGACTTAACCATTGATCAGATCCCCCCCTTGACATGTGCAATTTTTGACCAAGTAACTAAAATGTATATGCACTTTATTCTTAAGTGTAGTCAAACTTGGAAATGTTGTAAAGCAGGTAGTAACACACAAACACAGAAACACACAGACACACTGATACACTGAAACACACATACTCACACATAAGGATTCACATATAAACACTCTAGCAGACATGCAAAGAAAAACACAAACACGAATTCTGGTGCCCACTTCCCTAGTGGTTCTACCTACATATGCTCTTTTATACTGGGTATATTCCACTAGGTATATGACATAGACACTTTTACAATTCACACATCCTTTAGTAGGAAACTCCTCACCCGTTTGTAATGAGGTAAATGACTTAGAAATCTGTATGTGGTCACATGAGGTACATGTCCTCCTACCACACCTGTACGTACCTGAGCAGTGTAACCAGGAGCTCCCAGAGGTATTCCCTCTTAGAAAGCTAGGCGATATAATATTCCCTATACTGACATTTCTTTTTGCTGTATAGGCACAACCCTTTGCCCCCATCACTGTGCCATGCCTCTGGAGGTAGTAGCGCCCCTGGAATGCAAAAAAAGTTGTGTTCCAAAAGAAACCTGACTGCTTCTGTTAGGAAATTCTTCATTTCACAGGCGAGATCAGTATATAGGTCAAAAAAGTTACCTATGGCTATCCGACCATATTGATGTGGAATGGATGAATACAACAAGACCACATCAATTGTGAGCCAGCTATACTGATCTCTCCATTTGATATTCTCCATAACCTGTAAGGTATGAGTAGTATCCCTAACATAGCTAGGTAATTTGAGGACCAGTGGTTGCAAAAAGGAATCAACCCATTTAGAAAGAGGCTCCATGTTGGATCCTATGCCTGCCACTATCGGAGACAAAAAATTGAGGAAAAGTGTAGAAAAGGATTGCGCCTATACAGCAAAAAGAAATGTCAGTATAGGGAATATTATATCGCCTAGCCTTCTAAGAGGGAATACCTCTGGGAGTTCCTGGTTACACTGCTCAGGTACGTACAGGTGTGGTAGGAGGACATGTACCTCATGTTACCACATACAGATTTCTAAGTCATTTACCTCATTAAAAACGGGTGAGGAGTTTCCTACTAAAGGATGTGTGAATTTCAAAAGTGTCTACATCATATACCTAGTGGAATGTACCCAGTGTAAAAGAGCATATGTAGGTAGAACCACTAGGGAAGTGGGCACCAGAATTCGTGTGCACTTATCTTACATCTCAGGTGAGCGTCCCTGTTCGGCTCTGTATAGACATTTTTTGGAAGTCCATCAAAAAAACGTGAATACGTTTAGATGGAAAGCAATAGAGCAGATACAGAGACCACCTAGAGGTGGGGACAAGCTATCTATACTCTGCAGACAGGAGACCTATTGGATCTTCAAGCTAATTAGCTTGGTTCCAATAGGTTTCAATTCAGAGTTTGACATAATTAATTACTGGCAGAGATAGGGCCTGGTTAAAGCTAAAATTGGATATATTTAGTTCTGCCCTATTATGACGCTCCTTATCTATGGTGTTCATCATTACTGAGTTATGGTTAAAATCTATGTAGGCATTTATATTTGGTATTTCTCAATATCGCAGTCATACAGACCCCCTTTGCCTACTTGTAATGATTCATAATAATAAGAATATATAATATAAAAAAAAATTTCACTTGATAGTTGTGTCACTGAGTTGGACTACATCAACTTAGTGTCTAGTGGGCATATATAATTATATGCCTAATAGAGATGGGTTTCTGATGTACATAAGCTCTAACATCGCTGCCGCGGACCTGAATACGTGCTCCAAAATGATCAAAAAAGCTGTAAAAAAGCCACGCACCAAGTACGGGGCGATGAGCAGCGGACTGTTGTTAACTAACAGTCATCGATCTCGCTGCTCTTTGGCTTTATACCAGCTTTATTGGTACCCTGTCACTAAACACCCACACTATACTATACTGTTTACCCCCTATACCGCCGCTCCCGGAGCCCACCACAACTAAATAAAGGGTTTAACCCCTAAACCGCCGCTCACGGACCCCGCCGCAACTAAAGTGTTTAACCCTTAAACCGCCACTCCCGGAGCCCACTGCCACCTACATTATACTTATTAACCCATAATCTGACGCCCCCTACAACGCCGCCACCTACATTATATTTATTAACCCCTAATCTGCCCCCTACACTGCTGCCACCTACATTATACTTATTAACCCCTAATCTGCCGCCCCAACACCGCCACCACCTACCTATATTTATTAACCCCTAATGTTCCGCCCCAACGTCACCGACACTATATTAAATTTATTAACCCCTAAACCTAAGTCTAACCCTAACCCTAACACCCCCTAACTTAAATATAATTAAAATAAATCTAAATAAATATTCCTATCATTAAATAAATTATTCCTATTTAAAACTAAATACTTACCTATAAAATAAACCCTAAGATAGCTACAATATAACTAATAGTTACATTTGTATCTATCTTAGTGTTTATTTTTATTTTACAGGCAAGTTTGTATTTATTTTAACTAGGTACAATAGTTACTAAATAGTTATTAACTATTTAATAACTACCTAGTTAAAATAAAGACAAATTTACCTGTAAAATAAAACCTAACCTAAGTTACAATTACACCTAACACTACACTATAATTAAATTAATTCCCTAAATTAAATACAAATAATTACAATTAAATAAAATTATCTAAAGTACAAAAACAAACACTAAATTACAGAAAATAATAAACAAATTACAAGATTTTTAAACTAATTACACCTAATCTAATCCCCCTAACAAAATAAAAAAGCCCCCCCAAAATAAAAAAGCCCTACCCTACACTAAATTACAAATAGCCCTTAAAAGGGCCTTTTGTGGGGTATTGCCCCAAAGTAATCAGCTCTTTTACCTGTAAAAAAAAATTACAACCCCCCAACATTAAAACCCACCACTCACACAACCAATCATACTCTAAAACCCACCCAATCCCCCTTTTAAAAAAACCTAACACTAACCCCTTAAAGATCACCCTATCGTGAGAAGTCTTCACCCAACCGGGCCGAAGTCCTCAACGAAGCCGGCAGAAGTGGTCCTCCAGACGGGCAGAAGTCTTCATCCAAGCCGGGCAGAAGCATCAGCCAATAGGATTTTTCCTACCTTAATTCCGATTGGCTGATAGGATTCTATCAGCCAATCAGAATTCAAGGGACGCCATCTTAGATGACACCACTTAAAGGACCAGTCATTCAGTCGTCGGCCGTCGGATGAAGAGGATGCTCCGCTTCAGATGCCTTGAAGATGGACCCGCTCCGCTCCGGAAGGATGAAGATAGAATATGCCGCCTGGATGAAGCCTTCTGCCAGTCTGGATGTCCTCTTCTGGCTGGATAGGATGAAGACTTTGGACCCTCTGGAGGACCACTTGTGCACGGCTGGGTAAAGATGTCTCAAGGTAGGGTGATCTTCAAAGGGGTAGCGTTAGGTTTTTTAAGGGGGGATTGGGTGGGTTTTAGAGTAGGGTTGGGTGTGTGGGTGGTGGGTTTTAATGTTGGGGGGGTATTGTATTTTTTTTACAGGTGAAAGAGCTGATTACTTTGGGGCAATGCCCCACAAAAGGCCCTTTTAAGGGCTATTTGTAATTTTGTAAAGGGTAGGGAATTTTATTATTTTGGGGGGCTTTTTTATTTTATTAGGGGATTAGATTAGGTGTAATTAGTTTAAAATTCTTGTAATTCTTTTTTTATTTTCTGTAATTTAGTGTTTTTTTTCGTAATTTAGTTTATTTAGTTTAATTGTAATTAATTGTAGGTAGTTTAGGTAATTAGTTTAATTATAGTGTAGTGTTAGGTGTAATTGTAACTTAGGTTAGAGTTTATTTTACAGGTACTTTTGTACTTATTTTAGCTAGGTAGTTATTAAATAGTTAATAACTATTTAATAACTATTGTACCAAGTTAAAATAAATACAAAGTTGCCTGTAAAATAAAAATAAACCCTAAAATGGCTACAATGTAATTATTATTTATATTGTAGCTGTCTTATGGATTATTTTATAGGTAAGTATTTAGTTTTCAATAGGATTAATTTATTTAATTGTAGTAATTTAATTTAAGTTAGGGGGGGTTAGGGTTAGATTTAGATTTAGGGGTTAATAAATTTAATATAGTAGCAGCGACGTTGGGGGCGGCAGATTAGGGGTTAATAAATGGAGGTAGGTGTCGGCGATGTTAGGAACGGCAGATTAGGGTTTAATAAAATTTAACTAGTGTTTGCGGGAGTGCGGCGGTTTAGGGGTTAATACATTTATTAAAGTGGTGGAGATGTCCGGTCGGCAGATTAGGGGTTAAATAATTTTATTATAGTGTTTGTGATGTGGGGGGGGGGGGGCTCAGTTTAGGGGTTAATAGGTAGTTTATGGGTGTTAGTGTACTTTTTAGCACTTTAGTTAAGAGCTTTATGTTACAGCGTTAGCCCATAAAACTCTTAACTACCGACTTTTATATGCGGTAGGAGTCTGGACAGGAGAGGGTCTACCGCTCACTTTTTCAGGCGATCATAATACCGGCGTTAGGCATATCCCATTAAAAAGATAGGATACGCAATTGACGTAAGGGGATTTGCGGTAAGCTAAAATCGCGGAAAAAAGTGAGCGGTAGACCCTTTCCTGCCTGACTCGTAATAACAGCGGGCGTTAAAAAGCAGCGCTAGGACCCCTTGACGCTACTTTTTAAGGCTAACACAAGACTCGTAATCTAGCCGTTAGGTATTTTATGATTGCAATGTATGTGACTGGATGCTCAAAAGTTCAATTTAAAAATATTTAGAATAATATCAAATTTTACATATTACAAACTGATTATTAAGTAAAAAAATAAATAAAACTGATTTGGCAAACATTATCAATATTAAATCAATCAGCCATAACCCTTTTCTTTCACTTTAGGTGCGTATTGTTTGTTTTTGTGAGTCTGTGCTAACTATTGCAAACCTTGTAAAGCAAGTTTTTGGCACGTTTACCCAGATTTTTCTGTAATATTTTACATGTCATTCATCTACTGAGCTTGAATAGTTTACAACATATTTTCATTTGCTGTTTTCACAAGAGAATGAATTTAGATAGGAAAGGGTGCAATGCTTCCAGATAATAAGTCAAACACACTGTTTTATTTTGTAAGTGGGCAACAAAAAGCAACATCTGACAACTCTGAATGAAGGCAAGGTCAGATATTCCTAGTTAATGTTAGACAGTTTATTTTTTGTGTTAATAATTTAAAGTAACCCTGGGAAATCCTGTCCTCTCAACCGCTATTAATTCCACCTGTAAAGATTTGCACAGGATTTTGCAACATATTATGCTTGCTATGTGTAAATAAACACAGTATGTACAGTGCGTTTTCTCTGATATAGGCTTATTTAAAGGTAAAGAAAATGCACATTTACTAGACATGTGCATGCAGGGATATTGGTTTAGTTTCCACAAAACGATGTACCCCAAAATGTAAAGAAAACAAATACTTATGAAATTTGTCAGTATTCTTTATTCTTGCTGGGGAACCTAGTCCTCTTCTTAACAGAGCCTGAGCTGCGCTTATAGGAGGCTTATCACGGCGGCTCCCAGGGCCTGTACTTAACAAGAGGGTCCTTTAGTGCAGACGCAAGGAGACATCCAGCTAAGCCTAATATTATCGTGGCTAGAGCTAGTGAACCGTATTAGCGCGTCTCTCACTCCAGCGAGCTTAAGGTAAGTGCAGGCCCAGGGAGCCATCCCGCTAAGCCTAATATTATCGTGGCTAGAGCTAGAGGACAGGGTAAGCGCGGCTCTCTCTCCAGCGAGCTTAAGGTAAGTGCAGGCCCAGGGAGACATCCAGCTAAGCCTAATATTATCACGGCTAGAGCTAGAGAACCGTATTAGCGCGGCTCTCTCTCCAGCGAGCTTAAGGTAAGTGCAGGCCCAGGGAGACATCCAGCTAAGCCTAATATTATCGCAGCTAGAGTTAGAGAACCGTATTAGCGCGGCTCTCTCTTCAGTGAGCTTAAGGTAAGTGCAGGCCCAGGGAGTCATCCCGCTTAGCCTAATATTATCACGGCTAGAGCTAGAGAACCGTATTAGCGCGGTTCTCTCTCAAGCGAGCTTAAGGTAAGTGCAGGCCCAGGGAGACATCCAGCTAAGCCTAATATTATCACGGCTAGAGCTAGAGAACCGTATTAGCGCGTCTCTCTCTCCAGCGAGCTTAAGGTAAGTGCAGGCACAGGGAGCCATCCCGCTAAGCCTAATATTATCACGACTAGAGCTAGAGGACCGTATTAGCGCGGCTCTCTCTTCAGTGAGCTTAAGGTAAGTGCAGGCCCAGGGAGACATCCCGCTTAGCCTAATATTATCACGGCTAGAGCTAGAGAACCGTATTAGCGCGGTTCTCTCTCAAGCGAGCTTAAGGTAAGTGCAGGCACAGGGAGCCATCCCGCTAAGCCTAATATTATCACGACTAGAGCTAGAGGACCGTATTAGCGCGGCTCTCTCTCCAGCGAGCTTAAGGTAAGTGCAGGCACAGGGAGCCATCCCGCTAAGCCTAATATTATCACGACTAGAGCTAGAGGACCGTATTAGCGCGGCTCTCTCTTCAGTGAGCTTAAGGTAAGTGCAGGCCCAGGGAGACATCCCGCTTAGCCTAATATTATCACGGCTAGAGCTAGAGAACCGTATTAGCGCGGTTCTCTCTCAAGCGAGCTTAAGGTAAGTGCAGGCCCAGGGAGACATCCAGCTAAGCCTAATATTATCGCGGCTAGAGTTAGAGAACCGTATTAGCGCGGCTCTCTCTCCAGCGAGCTTAAGGTAAGTGCAGGACCAGGGAGACATCCCGCTAAGCCTAATATTATCACGACTAGAGCTAGAGGACCGTATTAGTGCGGCTCTCTCTCCAGCGAGCTTAAGGTAAGTGCAGGACCAGGGAGACATCCAGCTAAGCCTAATATTATCGTGGCTAGAGCTAGAGGACTGTATTAGCGCGGCTCTCTCTCCAGCGAGCTTAAGGTAAGTGCAGGCCCAGGGAGCCATCCCGCTTAGCCTAATATTATCGCAGCTAGAGCTAGAGAACCGTATTAGCGCGGTTCTCTCTCCAGCGAGCTTAAGGTAAGTGCAGGCACAGGGAGCCATCCCGCTAAGCCTAATATTATCGCAGCTAGAGCTAGAGAACCGTATTAGCGCGGTTCTCTCTCCAGCGAGCTTAAGGTAAGTGCAGGCACAGGGAGCCATCCCGCTTAGCCTAATATTATCGCAGCTAGAGCTAGAGAACCGTATTAGCGCGGTTCTCTCTCCAGCGAGCTTAAGGTAAGTGCAGGCCCAGGGAGCCATCCCGCTTAGCCTAATATTATCGCAGCTAGAGCTAGAGAACCGTATTAGCACGGTTCTCTCTCCAGCGAGCTTAAGGTAAGTCCAGGCACAGGGAGCAATCCCGCTTAGCCTAATATTATCGCAGCTAGAGCTAGAGAACCGTATTAGCGCGGCTCTCTCTCCAGCGAGCTTAAGGTAAGTGCAGGCACAGGGAGCCATCCCGCTTAGCCTAATATTATCGCTGCTAGAGCTAGAGAACCATATTAGCGCAGCTCTCTCTTCAGCGAGCTTAAGGTAAGTGTAGGCCCAGGGAGCCATCCCGCTAAGCCTAATATTATCGCTGCTAGAGCTAGAGAACCGTATTAGCGCGGTTCTCTCTGCAGCGAGCTTAAGGTAAGTATAAAGCTAAAGGGAATTTTTTCACCTGAAGTTTTGGAACATTTAATGAAAATGAATATAAATGTTCTAATAAAATGAAAGGGACGGTCTACTTGAAATGTTTTATTTTTTTAAAATATAGATAATCCCTTTATTACCCATTCCCCAGTTTTGCATAACCAACACGGTGTTATCAATATACTTTTTACCTCTGTGATTACCTTTATCTAAGCCCCTACAGTCTGTCCCTTATCTCAGTGCTCTTTATAATCTTGTATTTTAGCCATTCAGTGCTGGTTCTTGCATAACCATTATCATTCTCTACGGGAGTGAGCACAATGTTATCTATATGGCATATAGGAACTAGCCTTGTCTGGCTGTTGTGCAAGATATAAAAAGCTAATTGAAAGCACTGAGATAAAGGGGCCCTACAGAGACTTAGAAACAGGCAGTCTTAGACATTATAAAGTATATTAATATAACAATGCTGGCTAGTGAAGGTGTTATCTAGCTCTTTATGCAATAAAACTAAATAAAGTAGACTGTCCATTTAAAAAGACATGAAACCAATTTTTTTTTCTTTTATATTTTAGATAAAGTGTAACTTTCCAAATTTAATTCAAATTTGCTTCATTCTCTTATTATCCTTTTTTGAAAAGCATTACTAGGTGGGCTCAGGAAATGCACTACCAAGAGCTACCTGCAGATTGGTGGCTGCACATATATGTATCTCGTCATTGACTCATCCGATGTGTTCAGCTAGCTCCCAGTACTGCATTGCTGCTCCTTCAACAAAGAGTATCCAATAAGAGAATGAAGAAAATTTGATAATAAAAGTAAATTAAAAAGTTTTTTTTTTTTTTTTCTATTGGAATTGTGAAATACATTTTTTGGTCACTTTAAGCATCACCAAATAATGTGTAGTAAGTTTTTGGACTATCTTTACCAATCTAATTCAACGGGGTATTCTAGCTCCATAAAACTATTTTCCATAAGACCTGCAGTATTTAGCCATTTCACTTAGTAGTGCACTGGTGCTCCTTCAACAAAGGATACCAAGAGAACAAAGCACATTTGATAATAGAAGTAGATTGTAAAGTTGGCTTAAAAAGTTCTGCTCTAGTCATATTAAAGTGGTTGTGCTGGGAGGCAGAATAAATCTAGCAACGGATATGATTGTGCTGTTGGATAGATACAAAAAAACTATTGGTTTTGAATCACTCACTTCAAATGCAAAAAAAATAAATAAAAAGATATTCAATGTTTAAAGGGACATTCATTAGAACAAGTCATATTTGTACTAATACCTCTTGCTAACAAGAAATAGTATAACCTTAATCACAATAATACAATAATAATCACAATAAAACAATGATAATGCAATATTAATTACAATAATACAATGCTAAAGCAATATCAATCCCAATAATACAATATTAATGCAATATTAATCACAATAATACAATGATAATGCAATATTAATCACAATAATACAATAATAATACAATATTAATCACAATAATACAATAATAATCACAAAAATGCAATAATAATCACAAAAATACAATAATAATGCAATATTAATCACAATAATACAATAATAATACAATATTAATCACAATAATACAATGATAATGCAATATTAATCACAATAATACAAGAATACAGGAGGCAATAGAGCTACTCAGAGGGTTTAATACCAGAAGAAATCCAGTCAGATCACACAGTACCAAATGTAGTGCAGCAAATCAGAGGGTTTAAAGGGACACTGAACCCAAATTTTTTCTTTTGTGATTCAGATAGAGCATGAAATTTTAAGCAACCTTCTAATTTACTCCTATTATCAAATGTTCTTTATTCTTTTGGTATCTGTATTTGAAATGCAAGAATGTAAGTTTAGATGCCGGCCCATTTTTGGTGAACAACCTAGGTTGTCCTTGCTGATTGGTGAATAAATTCATCCACCAATCCAAAACTGCTGTCCAGAGTTCTGAACCAAGAAAAAAGCTGATACCTTCTTTTTCATATAACGATAGCAAGAGAATGAAGAAAAATTGGTAATAGGAGTAAATTAGAAAGTTGCTTAAAAATGCATGCTCTATCTGAATCACGAAAGAAAATTTTTGGGTTCAGTGTCCCTTTAATACCAGAAGAAATCCAGTCAGATCACACAGTACCAAATGTACTGCAGCAAATCAGAGGGTTTAGTACCAGAAGAAATCCAGTCAGATCACAAATTACCAAATGTAGTGCAGCAAGTCAGAGGGTTTAATACCAGAAGAAATCAAGTCTGATCACACAGTATCAAATGTAGTGCAGCAAATCAGAGGGTTTAATACCAGAAGACATCCAGTCAGATCAGACAGTACCAAATGTAGTGCAGCAAATCAGAGGGTTTAATACCATAAGAAATCCAGTCAGATCACACAGTACCAAATGTAGAGCAGCAAGTCAGAGGGTTTAATACCAGAAGAAATCCAGTCAGATCACACAGTACCAAATGTAGTGCAGCAAATCAGAGGGTTTAATACCAGAAGAAATCCAGTCAGATCACGCAGTCCCAAATGTACTGCAGCAAATCAGAGGGTTTAGTACCAGAAGAAATACAGTCAGATCACAAATTACCAAATGTAGTGCAGCAAGTCAGAGGGTTTAATACCAGAAGAAATCAAGTCAGATCACACAGTATCAAATGTAGTGCAGCAAATCAGAGGGTTTAATACCAGAAGAAATTCAGTCAGATCACACAGTACCAAATGTAGTGCAGCAAGTCAGAGGGTTTAATACCAGAAGAAATGCAGTCAGATCACACAGTACCAAATGTAGTGCAGCAAATCAGAGGGTTTAATACCAGAAGAAATCTAATCGGATCACACAGTACTAAATGTAATGCAGCAAATCAGAGGGTTTAATACCAGAAGAAATCCAGTCAGATCACACAGTACCAAATGTAGTGTAGCAAGTCAGAGGGTTTAATACCAGAAGAAATGCAGTCAGATCACACAGTACCAAATGTAGTGCAGCAAGTCAGAGGGTTTAATACCATAAGAAATCCAGTCAGATCACACAGTACCAAATGTAGTGCAGAAAATCAGAGGGTTTAATACCAGAAGAAATCCAGTCAGATCACACAGTGCCAAATGTAGTGCAGCAAATCAGAGGGTTTAATACCAGAAGAAATCCAGTTAGATCACACAGTATCAAATATAGTGCAGCAAGTCAGAGGGTTTAATACCAGAAGAAATCCAGTCAGATCACACAGTACCAAATGTAGTGCAGCAAATCAGAGGCTTTAATACCAGAAGACATCCAGTCAGATCAAACAGTACCAAATGTAGTGCAGCAAATCACAGTATTTAATACCAGAAGAAATCCAGTCAGATCACACAGTACCAAATGTAGTGCAGCAAATCAGAGTATTTAATACCAGAAGAAATTCAGTCAGATCACACAGTATCAAATGTAGTGCAGCAAATCAGAGGGTTTTATTACCAGAAGAAATCCAGTCAGTTCACACAGTACCAAATGTAGTGCAGCAAATCAGAGGGTTTAATACCAGAAGAAATCCAGTCAGATCACACAGTACCAAATGTAGTGCAGCAAATCAGAGGATTTAATACCAGAAGAAATCTAATCGGATCACACAGTACCAAATGTAGTGCAGCAAATCAGAGGGTTTAATACCAGAAGAAATCCAGTCAGATCACACAATACCAAATGTAGTGCAGCAAATCATAGTATTTAATACCAGAAGAAATCCAGTCAGATCACACAATACCAAATGTAGTTCAGCAAATCAGAGGGTTTAATACCAGAAGAAATCCAGTCAGTTCACACATTACCAATTGTAGTGCAGCAAGTCAGAGGGTTTAATACCAGAAGAAATCCAATCAGATCACACAGTACCAAATGTAGTGCAGCAAATCAGAGGGTTTAATACCAGAAGAAATCCAGTCAGTTCACACAGTACCAAGTGTAGTGCAGCAAGTCAGAGGGTTAAATACCAGAAGAAATCCAGTTAGATCACACAGTACCAAATGTAGTGCAGCAAATCCGAGGGTTTAATACCAGAAGAAATCCAGTCAGATCACCCAGTACTAAATGTAGTGCAGCAAATCAGAGGGTTTAATACCAGAAGACATCCAGTCAGATCAGACAGTACTAAATGTAGTGCAGCAAGTCAGAGGGTTTAATATCAGAAGAAATCCAGTCAGATCACACAGTACCAAATAAAGTGCAGCAAGTCAGAGGTTTTAATACCAGAAGAAATCCAGTCAGATCACACAGTACCAAATGTTGTGCAGCAAGTCAGAGGGTTTAATACTAGTGATGTCGCGAACCTAAAATTGACTTCAATAGGCAGGCGAACTTTAAAACCTACAAGGACTCTTTCTGGCCACAATAGTGATGAAAAAGTTGTTTCAAGGGGACTAACACCTGGACTGTGGCATGCTGGAGGGGGATCCATGGCAAAACTCCCATGGAAAATTACATAGTTTATGCAGAGTCTGCTTTTAACCCATAAAGGGCCTAAATCAACTAACATTCCCAAATTGTTTGCAGTAACGTGATTTAAAACATCAGTTATGATGTCGTATCTATCAGGTAGTTTAAGGGTTACGGTAATTTTGTTGTGTTAAGTAAAACTTTTCTTATCACTTGAATCCCTCTTACCCCCCCTTTTGTTGGAGCTCTATATGGCCTGCATGATTAGCCTGACAAAGTATAATAAGAAAACATCTGGTCTTGGACCCATGGTAACTAGGTTGTGTTAAGTAGTACTATTCTTATAACTGTAATCCCTGTTACTCCCCCTAACAAGGGACGTCTATATGGCCTGCATGATTACCCTGACAAAGTATAACATCAAGACACACGGTGTTGGACCCATGATAACTAGCTTGTGTTAATTAATACTTTTTTTGGCAATTTAAAGAAAAAGGTTAAGCACATACATATGAGTCGTGGCTGATAGCCTTGGAAGGGCAGCTATTAAAAACAGTAGGATCTGTAAGTCAGATAAACACACACGCCTGATAGAAAATACTATTAGATTACACTAGAAAAATGATTTAAATTATTTTTATGGGGGGGGGATTAAAAAAAGGTTAAACACATATGAGTCGTGGCTCATAGACTAGGGAGGGCAGCACATAAACACAGTAGGCTCTGTATGTCAGCAAAACACACAGGCCTGATAGGAAATTATATTAGATTACACTATCAAAAAAAATTAAACTTTTTTTTTATAGTTAAATTAAGGTGAAGAAGATATGAGTGGTGGCTGCCTGGCACAGACCAATTAACCAAAAGACTGAAAAAAATGAGGTATATTAATGCTGAGTGAGCCTGACAGGCACAGGCCTGATAGAAAATGTAATTAGATTACACTAGCAAAATATTTTTTTATTTATTTTTTTAATTTAAAATAATGTTATAAATGGATATTAACACTGGTGGCTGGCACAGAGCAATGAACCAGAGTATATGCTGTGTGACACTGGCCTGATAGAAAATGAAAAAAAATTACACTAGCAAAATAATTAAAATTTTTGGTTAGTTAAATTTAAACTAATGTTGTTAGGGAGATATCAGTGGTGGCAGTAGTCACAGCATATGCTGTGAGCCTTAAACACACAGCCTGAAAGCAAGGCAAATGCTAATAAAAAAAATAGGAAAAAAAAAAAAAACCCGTCACGAAATATAGCCCTAAAAAGGGCTTTTTGGGGTGCTGTCCTTGCAGCAGAGATGAGTGGAGTCCTTCTGGACTGTAGTGGACACTAAATACACTAGCCTAGCTATGTTTTTCCTATTAATGTCAGGAGCAAAAACACAACACGTCCTCTCATTAAGAAAGCAAGGTCGTTATGAGTCTAAAATGGAGGATTCCGAGTAGCTGGGAGGGTCTGTGAGGGAGTGTCTGATGTTGATTGGCTCTAATGTGTCAGACAGCTGTGACATACAGGGTCAAAGGTTCCTCAATGATGACACATAGGGGCGGATCGAACATCGCCATGTGTTCGCCCGCAGACGCGAACAAGCTATGTTCACTGGGAACCGTTCGCGGGCGAACAGTTCGGGACATCACTATTTAATACCAGAAGAAATCCAGTCAGATCACACAGTACCAAATGTAGTGCAGCAAATCAGAGGATTTAATACCAGAAGAAATCTAATCGGATCACACAGTACCAAATGTAGTGCAGCAAATCAGAGGGTTTAATACCAGAAGAAATCCAATCAGATCACACAGTACCAAATGTAGTGCAGCAAATCATAATTGTTTAATACCAGATGTAGCAGCTAATCATATGTAATACAACATATAAGAAAGTTCAATAGTGATACAGTAAAGCCAATCAGATGACTTAAAAATAATTGTCATATATTGACCTGTTACTATTTTTATTATAATTTATTACTTAGTACTGTGACAAATTGCAACAAACAAGTGACCAGGGTAATGGTAGAAGGCCTGTGTGTCAGTCACTGTTAGCTTTCATGTGAGATGATCCACAGGACAAATGGACTTTTGAGTTAAAAGATACTAAAGAATATAATAACCTCTATATTTAGTCTTGCACTAATGCAGCAATAGTTCCTACTTTGTATAAATCTTAAATAAATTGATGAGTTATTAAACTTAAAGGTACACTTCTCAGCAATAAAATAATACTCAAATGCATCATAACATTTAAAGGGACATGAAACCCAGTTTTTTTCTTTCATGATTTAGAAAGAGCATACAATTATAAACAACTTTCTAATTTACTTTTATTATCTATTTTGCTTCATTCTCTTGATATTCTTTGCTGAAAAGCATATCTAGATATGCTTAGTAGCTGCTGATTGGTAGCTGCACATAGATGCCTCCTGTGATTGGTTCACTGTGTGCCTTGCTATTTCTTCATTAAAGTATATCTAAAGAATAAAGCAAATTAGGTAATAGAAGTAAATTGGAATGTTGTTTAAAATTATATTCTCTACCTTAATCATGAAAGAAAATGTTTGGGTATAGTGTCCCTTTAATTATTACTTTATGGCTTACCTATATCTATGCATTTAACCTTGCAAAGGTGTTAAATACATACTCAAAGTCAGTCCAGATTGGCAATGCAATAACTTAACTGGAGCCATACTGAACACATCTGCTGAGCCAATCAGAGGCCGCATATGCACATAGTTGCTAATTACTGGACTCATTGAGCTCAGTATTCTCAGTTTACAGCTGCTCTGGAACTGACTTTTGTGATGCATAAAGAACATGTGATTTTAAACAACTTTCCATTCATTGGCTCACCCAATGATTTCAGCTAGCTCCCAGTAGTGCATTGCTGCCTCTTCAACAAAGGATATCAAGATAATAAGGCAATTTTGATAATAAAACTAAATGGAAAGTTCTTTAAAATTGTATGTTCTATCTGAATCATGAAATAAAATGTACATTTAACCCCTTTGATAAAAAGGAACAGTCTACTCCAAAATTTGTATTGTTTTTAAAAATATAGATAATCCCTTTATTACCCATTTCCCAGTTTTGCACAGTAAACACGGTTATATTAATATACTTTTTACCTCTGTAATTACCTTGTATTTAAGCCTCTGCAGACTGCCCCTTATCTCAGTTATATTAATATACGTTTTACCTCTGTGATTATCTTGTATCTAAGCCTCTGCAGACTGCCCCTTATGCTCAGTTATATTAATATACTTTTTACCTCAGTGATTACCCTGTATCTAAGCCTCTGCAGACTGCTCCTTATTTCATTTATATTAATACACTTTTTACCTCTGTAATTACCTTGTATCTAAGCCTCTGCAGACTGCCCCTTATCTCAGTTATATTAATATACTTTATACCTCTGTGATTACCTTGTAGCTAAGCCTCTGCAGACTGCCCCTTATTTCAGTTATATTAATATATGTTTTACTTCTGTGATTAATTCCTTGTATCTAAGCCTCTGCAGACTGCTCCTTATCTCAGATATATTAATACACATTTTACCTCTGTAATTACCTTGTATCTAAGCCTCTGCAGACTGCCCCTTATCTCAGTTATATTAATATACCTTTTACCTCTGTAATTACCTTGTATCTAAGCCTCTGCAGACTGCCCCTTATCTCAGTTATATTAATATACTTTATACCTCTGTGATTACCTTGTAGCTAAGCCTCTGCAGACTGCCCCTTATCTCAGTTATATTAATATATGTTTTACTTCTGTGGTTACCTTGTATCTAAGCCTCTGCAGACTGCTCCTTATCTCAGATATATTAATACACATTTTACCTCTGTAATTACCTTGTATCTAAGCCTCTGCACACTGCCCCTTATCTCAGTTATATTAATATACTTTATACCTCTGTGATTACCTTGTAGCTAAGCCTCTGCAGACTGCCCCTTATTTCAGTTATATTAATATATGTTTTACTTCTGTGATTAATTCCTTGTATCTAAGCCTCTGCAGACTGCTCCTTATCTCAGATATATTAATACACATTTTACCTCTGTAATTACCTTGTATCTAAGCCTCTGCAGACTGCCCCTTATCTCAGTTATATTAATATACCTTTTACCTCTGTAATTACCTTGTATCTAAGCCTCTGCAGACTGCCCCTTATCTCAGTTATATTAATATACTTTATACCTCTGTGATTACCTTGTAGCTAAGCCTCTGCAGACTGCCCCTTATCTCAGTTATATTAATATATGTTTTACTTCTGTGGTTACCTTGTATCTAAGCCTCTGCAGACTGCTCCTTATCTCAGATATATTAATACACATTTTACCTCTGTAATTACCTTGTATCTAAGCCTCTGCACACTGCCCCTTATCTCAGTTATATTAATATACCTTTTACCTCTGTGATTACCCTGTATCTAAGCCTCTGCAGACTGCTCCTTATCTCAGTTGTATTAATATACTTTTTAACTGTGTGATTACCTTGTATCTAAGCCTCTGCAGACTGCTCCTTACCTCAGTTATATTAATATACTTGTTACCTCTGTGATTACCTTGTATCTAAGCCTCTGCAGACTGCTCCTTATCTCAGTTATATTAATATACTTTTTACCTCTGCGATTACCTTGTATCTAAGCCTCTGCAAACTGCCCCTTATCTCAGTTATATTATTATACTTTTTACCTCTGTGATTACCTTGTATCTAAGCCTCTGCAGACTGCCCCTTATCTCAGTTATATTAATATACTTGTTACCTCTGTTATTACCTTGTATCTAAGCCTCTGCAGACTGCTCCTTATCTCAGTTATATTAATATACTTTTTACCTCTGTTATTACCTTGTATTTACGCCTCTGCAGACTGCTTCTTATCTCAGTTATATTAATATATGTTTTACCTTGGTGATTACCTTGTATCTAAGCCTCTGCAGACTGCCCCTTATCTCAGTTATATTATTATACCTTTTACCTCTGTGATTACCCTGTATCTAAGCCTCTGCAGACTGTCCCCTTATCTCAGTTATATTAATAAACTTTTTACCTCTGTGATTATCTTGTATTTAAGCCTCTGCAGACTGCTCCTTATCTCAGTTATATTAATATACTGTTTACCTCTTTGATTACCCTGTATCTAAGCCTCTGCAGATTGCTCCCTTATCTCAGTTATATTAATATACTTTTTACCTCTGTGATTACCCTGTATCTAAGCCTCTGCAGACTGCTCCTTATCTCAATTATATTAATATACTTTTTAACTGTGTGATTACCTTGTATCTAAGCCTCTGAAGACTGCTCCTTACCTCAGTTATATTAATATACTTGTTACCTCTGCGATTACCTTGTATCTAAGCCTCTCCAGACTGCCCCTTATCTCAGTTATATTAATACACTTTTTACCTCTGTGATTATCTTGTATTTAAAGGGACAGTCAAGGCCAAAAAAAACTTTTATTTTTCAAATAGGGCATGTAATTTTAAACAACTTTCCAATTTACTTTTATCAACAATTTTGCTTTGTTCTTTTGGTATTCTTAGTTGAAAGCTAGAACTAGGAAGGCTCATATGATAATTTCTAAGCCCTTGAAGGCCGCCTCTAATCACATGCTTTTGTATTTGCTTTTCACAACAGGGGAGAGTACTTCAGGTAAACCATATAGATAGCATTGTGATCACGCCCGTGGGTTGTGGCAGACACTGCACTAATTGGCTAAAATGCAAGTCAATAGATAATAACTAAAAGTCATGTGATTAGGGGCGGTCAGGAGATGCTTAGATACAAGATAGTCACAGCAGTAAAAAGTGTATTAATATAACTGTGTTGGTTATGCAAAACTGGGGAATGGGTAATAAAGGGATTATCTATCTTTTTAAACAACAAAAATTCTGATGTTGACTGTCCCTTTAAGCCTCTGCAGACTGCTCCTTATCTCAGTTATATTAATATACTTTTTACCTCTTTGATTACCCTATATCTAAGCTTCTGCAGATTGCTCCCTTATCTCAGTTATATTAATATACTTTTTAACTGTGTGATTACCTTGTATCTAAGCCTCTGCAGACTGCTCCTTACCTCAGTTATATTAATATACTTGTTACCTCTGCGATTACCTTGTATTTAAGCCTCTGCAGACTGCCCCTTATCTCAGTTATATTAATATACTTTTTACCTCAGTGATTACCCTGTATCTAAGCCTCCCCAGACTGCTCCTTATCTCAGTTTTATTTATATACTTGTTACCTCTGTTATTACCTTGTATCTAAGCCTCTGCAGACTGCCCCCTTATCTCAGTTATGTTAATACACATTTTACCTATGTGATTACCCTGTATCTAAGCCTCTGCAGACTGCTCCTTATCTCAGTTATATTAATATACTTTTTACCTCTGTAATTACCTTGTATCTAAGCCTCTGCAGACTGACCCTTATCTCAGTTATATTAATATAATTTTTACCTCTGTGATTACCCTGTATCTAAGCCTCTGCAGACTGCTCCTTATCTCAGTTATATTAATACACTTTTTACCTCTGTGATTATCTTGAATCTAAGCCTCTGCAGACTGCTCCTTATCTCAGTTATATTTATATACGTTTTACCTCTGTTATTACCTTGTATCTAAGCCTCTGCAGACTGCCCCTTATCTCAGTTATATTAATATACTTTTTACCTCTGTGATTACCTTGTATCTTAGCATCTTCTAACAGCCCCCTGATCACATGACTTTTTATGTATTATCTATTGACTTTCATTTTAGCCAATTAGTGCAGTGTCTGCCACAACGCATGTCTGTGAGCACAATGTTTTCTATATGGCCCACCTGGACTAGCAGTCTCCTGTTGTGAAAAGTAAATAAAAAGCATGTGATAAGAGGCTGTTTTTAGTGGCTTAGAAACAGACAGAAATTTAGAGGTTTAAAGGTTATAAAGTAAATTAATATAACAATGTTGGTTGTGCAAATCTGGGGAATGGGTAGTAAAGGTGTTATCTATCTTTTTAAACAGTACAAATTTTGGTGTTGACTGTCCCTTTAAGTTAAACAGTTATATACAAACAAAGTGCAATAATGAAATACTCTAATACACATTTATTATTATATGTTTATGTCTCTTTACTTTAACAAATTTAGGTTTTGTGATTGTTATAATAAAATGTTAGGACCTTTGCAAACCAAAGAGAGCAAAAAACAAAAAATCAATCTGTCAGTCTCAGACAACTTGGTTTATTTAATCAGAGCATAGTAAAATAGTAGACAAAATCATTTCCTTGAAATATATATTGGAATTTTATCAGATTTATATTTGTTATTTTCCCTTAAACAGTGATTAGAGCTTTGTGCTTTGAAAAAATTGGACAACTATCCTATTTCAGGGTGACACAGTAAGTTCTATATGATATGGTATAGGAAGCAGATATAGCACCTAGCAATGAATCACTCAGACAGTTGTACTTAATCATATACACTAAGGGCTAGATTTATCAAGGCTAGTTCAATTCTCCTTTGTATTCTCCTCCAAGTTCTCTGCAGCTCGCGATTGGAGAATGGAGAGGTGCACCAGTGTGAACAAATTTATCAAAATTGCAAGTATTAAATTGCGCTGTTTGGAAGGCGAGCTGGGACGGATTATGATGAATTTCTCCATGCAAAAAAAGGAAGTTCTCTTGATTTATCAATTCAAACACATGTTTTTCTAGGTAGCATTTTCACCCTCTTCAAGTATATATTATTTGTGTTTTACAAGGGGAAAATTTGCGGATTAATTTTGGTGTGTTACCATAATACATTTTTACTTTAACTTTGTTACAATAATAACCCTATACAGGTATACCCCGCTCATACAGCGGGTTAGGGACCGGAGCCCCGCTGTAAAATGAAAACCGCCTTAAAGTGAAACAAGGCAGTTTTAGCTTTCTTTCCACTTGCCAGTGTGTTTAAAAACTTGAAAACATATTTGAACTAGCATATATTAGGGGTGCAAAAGGGCTAAGTTTAGTTTAACACTAGCACAGCACAGTATTCAATAAATACTGTACTTGTAAAATAGTGACAATTACTGTAGTAAAAATTGCCAAACTATAGCACTGAGACACAGATTGCACTGTAAAGCTGTAAACAGAGTGAACTGCGCATAACAAAATGGTGCCAGTCACTTTTCTCGCAAACTCACAATGATTACAGCACTATTTCATAATCCTTGGAGGTTGAACTTCAGCTCCACAAAGCGCTGTATTAGCGAGTCGCTGTAAAGTGAAGCGCTGTAAAGTGAGGTATACCTGGTATAACCATAACACATTCAAATTGTTAATACAGTTTTCATTCGGCTATATTACGAGTTGTGCGTAATGCTGAAAAAAGCAGCATTAACAGGTCCTATCCTAACGCTGCTTTTTTACTACTGCTGGTATTACGAGTCTTGCAGGTTTAGGGGCACTGCACACTTCTTTGGCCTTACCACAAAACGACTTACGTAAACTTCGTAAACCCTTTTTTCTATGGGACTTCCATAGCGCCGGAATTACGAGTCTGTCCTGGGAGGCCAAAAAGTGAGCGGTGCACCCTCTACCTCCAAGATTCGTAACGCATTCTAAAGTCAGTAGTTAGGAGTTTTACACTACAAAGCCGTAGCATAAAACTCATAACTAAAGTGCTAAAAAGTACACTAACAACCATAAACTACCTATTAACCCCTAAACCGAGGCCCTCCCGCATCGCAAACACTATAACAATTTTAACCCCTAATCTGCTGCTCCGGACATCACCGCCACTATAATAAACATATTAACCCCTAAACCGCCGCACTCCCGCCTCGCAAACACTAGTTAAATATTATTAACCCCTAATCTGCCGCCCCTAACATCGCCACCACCTTCATTATACTTATTAACCCCTATTCTGCCTTCCCCAACGTCGCCACCACTATATTAAATGTATTAACCCCTAAATCTAAGTCTAACCCTAACCCTAACACCCCCTAACTTAAATATAATTTAAATAAATCTAAAGAAAACTACTATCATTAACTAAATTATTCCTATTTAAAACTAAATACTTACCTATAAAATAAACCCTAACATAGCTACAATATAACTAATAGTTACATTGTAGCTAGCTTAGGGTTTATTTTTATTTTACAGGCAAGTTTGTATTTATTTTAACTAGGTAGAATAGTTAGTAAATAGTTATTAAGAGCATCCTCTTCAAACGACGGCCTCTTCGTAATGAATATCTCTTTAACTGACATCATCAGAGATGGCGTCCCTTAGATTCGGATTGGCTGATAGAATTCTATCAGCCTATTGGACTTAAGGTAGAAAAAATCCTATTGGCTGATGCAATCAGCCAATAGGATTGAGCTGGCATTCTATTGGCTGTTCCAATCAGGATTTTTTCTACCTTAATTCCGATTGTCTGATAGAATTCTATCATCCAATCGGAATCTAAGGGACGCCATCTTGGATGACGTCACTTAAAGAGATATTCATTACGAAGAAGCCGTCGTTTGAAGAGGATGCTCCACGTCGGTTGGCTTACAGATGGACCCGCTCCGCTCTGGAAGGATAAAGATAGAAGATGCCGTCTGGATGAAGACTTCTGCCCGTCTGCAGGACCACTTCTGCTGGCTTCATTGAGGACATGTTGTCGCTTGGATGAAGACTTCTCCCGGTAATTGAATCTTCGGGGGTTAGCGTTAGGATTTTTTTAAGGGTGTATTGGGTGGGTTTATTTTTTAGGTTAGGGCTTTGGGCCTGCAAAAGAGCTAAATGCTCTTTTAAGGGCAATGCCCATCCAAATGCCATTTTCAGGGCAATGGGGAGCTTAGGTTTTTTTAGTTAGTATAAAAAAGGCCCTTAAAAGTTAAACAGCTCTTTTCCTTAAAAAAAATGCTAAGTCCCCCTCTAGCAGTAAAACCCCCCACCCACCAAACCCCTCAAAATAAAAAAACCTAACACTAAAAAATTCTTAACTACCCATTGCCCCTAAAGGGACATTTTCATGGGCATTGCCCTTAAAAGGGCATTCGGCTCTTTTACTGCCCTTAAAAGTGCATTTAGCTCTTTTAAGAGCTCCCAGAAATCTCTTAATTAAAAAAATAAAAAAATAAAAATAAAAAAGCCTTTTTAAATAAAAAAAGTCTAACCCCCCCAAATAGGTACTCACCGTTCCTGAAGTCCGGCGGAGAAGGTACTGTTCCAGGTGGTGAAGTCTTCTTCCAAGCACCCGACATCTTCTTCCAAGTGGGGACTTCTTCCTTCTTCATCCAGGTGGATTATGGGTTAATAGATTTATTAGGTAGATCGCGATGTGGGCGAATTAGCGGTTAATAGTTTAATTAGGCTTATTGCGTTGTAGGGGGTTGTCGGTTTAGGGGTTAATACTTTTATTATTAGTTCTGATGCAGGTTTGATGGTGGATATAGGGGATTTACGTGTCGGGTTTATTTTTGGGAGGCGGGTTAGACTTTTACGGGAGATTTGACATTTTATTTTTATTTTCTTAGGTGCCGGCAGTTTCTAAAGTTCTGTAAGTTGGCGACTTATGGCCCTTTATGAACTGCCGGCGGGGTTTATGTAATACCCCGATGTGCTAGGTGAAATTACGGGCACCGTGGGTTTCAGCAGTTGCGCTGAAGCTTGCGCCGTATATGTAATATCGCCCGTTTGTAAATATTTTTTAGACACGTGATTAGATCATTCATATATCAAACATACTTTGCAGCTTCATTATTATTATTTTTTGACTATTATTTTATTTCTGTAATGAGAACATTTATTTTAAGAAAATCCCCCTGGACTAGTGAGACATTGAAACAGACCAGTTAAAAAATAGATAGATAGATAGATAGATGATAGAAAGATTAAATAGATAGATGATAGAAAGATTAAATAGATAGATGATAGATAGATAGATAAAATAGATAGACACAGGCAGATTAAAAAGAAGATAAACATATTTTAATACCTTTATGAAGCAATTGTAAGAAAGTTAAAGTTTGCACACACACAATAAGTCATACTGTATCTGGGCAAGCTATGTGTATCTTGGGTTATATTATTATTCTTTAGCAAATGTTTTAAATGGTTTATTTACAAATATTCCCATAGACCTTACTAGTTAATTTAATAGAAAAATCACAAGAACATTGTTTCTAAAGAATGAGAGTATATCCCTATATTAGGCAAAGCTGGGTAATATATCTTATATATCTATATATATGGGGTAATATATCTTATATATCTATATATATGGGGTAATATATCTTATATATCTATATATATGGGGTAATATATCTTATATATCTATATATATGGGGTAATATATC
The DNA here is from genome assembly GCF_027579735.1 of Bombina bombina. Lineage (NCBI taxonomy): Eukaryota > Metazoa > Chordata > Amphibia > Anura > Bombinatoridae > Bombina > Bombina bombina. The sequence goes on along the minus strand of NC_069505.1, from coordinate 239,156,697 downwards.
TTATATATCTATATATATGGGGTAATATATCTTATATATCTATATATATGGGGTAATATATCTTATATATCTATATATATGGGGTAATATATCTTACCCTATAATATGGGTAATATATCTTATATATCTATAACTTGGTTAGCATCACCCCCCCCCCCCCTGCCAAAAAAAAATAAAGCCCCAAAAAACAACCTAGCAATCTATTGAGAGGTTTCCGGGTCTATACTTTGTATTTGATTCCAGTTGAATTGGACATATTGTAAAAACACCATTATGGTTACAGTTATGCCCCCCCGCAGTGAAGTGATTCCTACCTTTCCCAGTAGAATCCCTACAATGAGCAGCAGTGGGGACAGATTCCTGCACATCCTGGGCATCTTCAGTTGTGTGACACTCAGACTTTTGTTCCCACTAAGGACATGGCAGGAAGCACTTCAGCCACACTTAAGTTCCCAGACTCTTTACTAAAGCAGCACAAGCAGCCCAGTATCTCCCAGTATCTCTGCACCACTGCTTGTTACATTCATGTACAAATGCAAAAGCTTCAAGGAAGAAAATAAATGATCTCTGGGGTGGAGCAACTAGTGCCAAACGTCACTTTTTGTTGTTTAACCCCCTCAGTGCTGGCCTAGCAGTCATCCCAAGGAATCTGTGTCAGAGCACCAATAAGCAGCAGCCCAGTAAAGGGTCAAATAGCTTCATTGACATTTTTCATTTTTTTGGATACTATCTGCTGCTGTCAGTAAACTCACTCTTCTTGTTCTTGCTATGATGTTTATTCTTTCTCACATTCCTTTCCCACCATGATTTTGAGGAAGTCGTTCACTTAAAAAAAAAACTAAGCCCCCACTCCTCCCACATTCCACTATAATTTAGTTAGAAAGCAGTGAAAATGGGTTCACTGGCTAAGAAAGGCGCTGTTTGCACAAATAGCCATTCTAAGGGAAAGCAGATCATCTTGATAGATACTCAGTCTTCATTCCTTTGTAGCTGATGTCCATCATTTTATCACTGGAAGACCTCAATTACAATTCATATGGAAGAAGTATTTTTCTATTTTTTTCTTTCAGTTCTAAGTAATTTCCCTCCTCTATCTATCAAACCAGACAGCATTAAAGGGGCAAGAAACATGACAGCAAAATATCCTATTCATATTATAGAGCACCAATTCAACCCCTTTAAAATATTTTGGGCATAAAAAATAAGGCAACAAAATATTGTGACTTGTCTAACAGAAAAAAACAGAATTGTTCTGTAGGATAGAAGGTAATAACAGCAGCTATATTGGAGGGCATGAGAAACAAAAACTAAATACATAATTCAATGAACAAAAACATGGAATATCATTTAAATCTTCAACTTTTAATGTCCCTTTAATTTGCCAATGCCTGTTAGATTATGCCACATAAAGAAATATGTTATCATTTAGAAATTGCTGCTCAGTATGTAACATATTTTATCTGGTTATGCCTTGTAAGAAAATAATGTGGGTACATTTAGAATCAAAACATTTCTTCTAGTGAAGAAACCATTGGGATAACAATATTTTATATTGAAACAGTATTTTACAGTTTCTAAACTAATTAAAACTTACAAAGTCTAACCGTGAACATTTTAACATACTGTAATTGATGAGTCATTAAACCTTAAAGTGAAGGTAAATTTAGATGATAAAGTGCCCGGTTTTAAAAAATCCGATTAAAAACAGGGGCACTTTAATTCCTCAAAATTTACATTTCACTCGTGTTGTGAAATATACTTACCTTTTAATCTTGACAGCCGCTCCAGCGATTCCCCCGGTTATCGCAAGCCTCTTCATACGTCAGAAATGACGGATAGGTCATCCTCCAATCACGGTTTCCTCCCTGGGGGAATCAGTGTCTGATTCAACGCCGTGATTGGAGGAAGCCGGATTCCTCATTTTTGACCCGGGAAGAGGCTTTGCAACGGGCAGGGGAAGCGATGCAGCGGCTGCCAAAATGAAAAGATAAGTATTTTCACAACACAAGTGAAATGTACATTTTTTATAAATTAAAGTGCCCCTGTTTTTAATCGGATTTTTAAAAACAGGGCACTTTATCATCTAAATTTACCTTCACTTTAAAAAGGTAGAACTGACTGAGTGTCTGATAAATATAATCTGTCATTTTCAAGATATCAAATTTTTAGAAATATAGTAAATATGTATAGAAACTGGATACATTTTAAGGAAACTAGTTTTGTAACATTATTTCATTTGAACATTATTTCATAGTGTGATTGTACTGATTCATAACACAAGTTGAAGAACAGACCTCAAATAGTGTGTCACACCGTCTGTGTGTGATATAACAGCTCTGCTATTCTGACAGTGAAATTAAATTATAGTTTATATATAATGTTTGTTTTTTTAATAAAATGTAATTTAATTCTAAAATGTAAAAAATGCCGTAAAAATAAATAAATATTTTTTTGCCCTTTTATGTTGCATTATTGAGCTTCTCGCCACTACGGATATCAAGAAAGCAATAGATACAAAATATATTGTGTCTAGCTATTAAATCACAACCAAAGCGTGCAAACTGAGACTGTACCATTTAAACTTTGAATGGAGATTAAAGGGACGCTAAACACAATATTTTTCTTTAATGATTCAGCTAAAGCAGAAATTTTAAGCAACGTTCTAATATACTCCTACTATCAAATTTTCTTCATTCTCTTGGTATCTTTATTTAAAAAGCGAGAATGTAAAGCTTAGGAGGGCAGCCCATTTTTGGTTTAGCACCTGGGTTACACTTGCTTATTGGTGGCTAAATGTAATAGGGACGGAGGGTAGACTTTTAATACATTAAAAATACATTAAGCTTATATTCCTTAAAGGGATATGAAACTCCAACACTTTCTTCTGTGACTCAAACAGAGCAGAACATTTTAAACAACGTTTCCAGTTTAATTCTATCATCAAATTTGCTCTGTTCCCATAATATTCTGTGTTGAAGAAATACTGTACCTAGGTAGCATCAGGAGCACTATGTGGCAAGAAATAGCACTGCCATCTAGTGCTTTTGCAAATGGATCACATTCTTGCAAAACTGCTGCCATATAGTGCTCCAGAAATAGTCCGGCTCCTAAGCTTACGTCCCTGCGTTTTAACAAAAGATACCAAGAGAATGAAGAAAATTGATAATTGATTTAAATTAAAAAGTTGTTTAAAATCATATGCTGTTGTCTCTAATTATTGGCTATGTTTACATTATGTCCCATTGATTAATCTTCTGTATATCACCCCTAAGCTAAATCAGCAGGATAGTAATCAGATAGAAGGGTTGTCTCTAATTATTGGCTATGGTTACATTATATCCCATTGATTAATCTTCTGTATATCACCCCTAAGCTAAATCAGCAGGAGAGTGATCAGATAGAAGGGTTGTCTCTAATTATTGGCTATGGTTACATTATATCCCATTGATTAATCTTCTGTATATCACCCCTAAGCTAAATCAGCAGGAGAGTGATCAGATAGAAGGCTTGTCTCTAATTATTGGCTATGGTTACATTATATCCCATTGGTTAATCTTCTGTATATCACCCCTAAGCTAAATCAGCAGGAGAGTGATCAGATAGAAGGGGTGTCTCTAATTATTGGCTATGTTTACATTATGTCCCATTGATTAATCTTCTGTATATCACCCCTAAGCTAAATCAGCAGGATAGTAATCAGATAGAAGGGTTGTCTCTAATTATTGGCTATGGTTACATTATATCCCATTGATTAATCTTCTGTATATCACCCCTAAGCTAAATCAGCAGGAGAGTGATCAGATAGAAGGATTGTCTCTAATTATTGGCTATGGTTACATTATATCCCATTGATTAATCTTCTATATATCACCCCTAAGCTAAATCAGCAGGAGAGTGATCAGATAGAAGGCTTGTCTCTAATTATTGGCTATGGTTACATTATATCCCATTGATTAATCTTCTATATATCACCCCTAAGCTAAATCAGCAGGAGAGTGATCAGATAGAAGGCTTGTCTCTAATTATTGGCTATGGTTACATTATATCCCATTGATTAATCTTCTGTATAATATCACCCCTAAGCTAAAACAGCAGGAAAGTGATCAGATAGAAGGCTTGTCTCTAATTATTGGCCATGGTTACATTATATCACATTGATTAATCTTCTGTATATCACCCCTAAGCTAAATCAGCAGGAGAGTGATCAGATAGAAGGGTTGTCTCTAATTATTGGCTATGGTTACATTATATCCCATTGATTAATCTTCTGTATATCACTCCTAAGCTAAATCAGCAGGAGAGTGATCAGATAGAAGGCTTGTCTCTAATTATCGGGTATGGTTATATTATATCCCATTGATTAATCTTCTGTATATCAGCCCTAAGCTAAATCAGCAGGAGAGTGATCAGATAGAAGGCTTGTCTCTAATTATTGGCTATGGTTACATTATATCCCATTGATTAATCTTCTGTATAATATCACCCCTAAGCTAAAACAGCAGGAAAGTGATCAGATAGAAGGCTTGTCTCTAATTATTGGGTATGGTTATATTATATCCCATTGATTAATCTTCTGTATATCAGCCCTAAGCTAAATCAGCAGGAGAGTGATCAGATAGAAGGCTTGTCTCTAATTATTGGGTATGGTTACATTATATCCCATTGATAATTCTTCTGTATATCACCCCTAAGCTAAATCAGCAGGAGAGTGATCAGAGAAGGGGTGTCTCTAATTATTGGCTATGGTTACATTATATCCCATTGATTAATCTTCTGTATATCACCCCTAAGCTAAA